>NC_081561.1:86474089-86495204 GCF_022355385.1 Mustela nigripes | reverse complement strand
GTGCCTTGTCAACAGCTGCCTCAAACCTTGTTTTTTTTATGGCAGAGTTTTGACAATCTAGAAGCACGTTGAAACATTCTAAGGACCCCTAGCCCGACCAATTCTTTTTTCACAGGGCTCATCTTATAAAAGTCCTATTAATCCTTAAATAATGATGTTTTGTCAATTTCAAGGAAAATAATATCAGATTTCTATAGTTTCCCTTTTTTTAAAGTTTTTATTTTAATTCCAGTTAGCTAACTTATAGTGTTATATTAGTTTCCCATGTATAATATAGTGATTCAACACTTCTCGACATCACCCAGCACTCCTCAGATGTGATCTCCTTAATCCCCATCACCTATTTCACCCAACCCCATACCTGAAGCTTTCAATTTTTCTGTATGTTTGAAATTTTTCTTAATTAAAGGAGTTGGGGAAAATGTGATGGGCTAAGAATAAGGAACTGTGAGCTGAAGTGGGGAGCAAAATACTGCTAATATTCCTAAATCCCTGAGATAGTTGACCAAGAAGAAGTGGTGCGTTCTCAAGGAACTTAGAAAGGTCATTACCTTAGGGTAGCAATTCTCAACTTTTATCATTTACAAACATGGGCATGTAAAATATTATTTGTATGGCACACTGGGGTAATAACTCGGGTTCCCATAGCTTTCTAACCAACTCTTTTTTGTGAACAACATCTGAATGTATTATTGTTAAACAAATTCATGCTATACGTAGTAGAGTCAAATAATATAATGGATACCTTCTCTAAGGACTCATTTTCCTGTAAATGGCATACTTTACGAATGGGTAATTCATATTTATGGCTTGTCAATGACTTGGATTCCTCAGGCAGTTTCTCTAATTATCGTTCACATACTTAGACACTGGTCAGTCTGGGACCATAGAGTATGAATAATGATATTCAGTACTCCTAAAGAAGGCGGGACAATCAACTCTAGGTTATAATGTAACTGCTGGCTCAGTCCATCAACATCCAACATTAATTATTCTTCCCGGATGGTAGGCTACTCTATTCTTAGCAGAAGAATCTCTTATCCTATGTGGTAACTGAATCAATAAGAAGGTTGGCACATCCCTGACATGTAGTTTGCTTGTTGATCCTACTTCTTTTTCCAACCAAGCCCAGTTATGCCCTCAGCATCCTTTCCAAAAGATGCCCTGAGGCAACCACCAACAATCAGAGGGTGTACATGAGATTCATTTGCTAATATGTCTATCATATAAGGGGATAACATAAGTATCCTATTACATTAGGGGTTGAATTCTGTTTCCCTCAAAAATTCTTACGTTGAAGTCCTAACCCCCCATATCTCAGAATATAACTGCATTTGGAGAGAGATTCTTTAAAGAGGTAATTAAAATAAAATGAGGCCATTGGAGTTTCCCCTAATCCATCATGACTGGTGTCCTCATCAGAGTAAATTTGGGCACAAACATGTACAGAGGGAAGACGATGTAAAGACACAGAGAAAAGACCAACATTTTCCAATCAAGGAGTGAAGCCCAGCACAGAGCCTTCCCTGATGACCTCTTCAACTCCACAGACATCTTGATCCAGAACTGTGAGAAAATAAGTTCTGTTGTTTCCTACACTCTGTGTCACTTGTTACTGCTGTCCTTGCAAACAAATACTAGTCTCATAAATAAAACAAAATAGAAGTGAGGTGGTAGGGATGATTAAGAAACCTCTGGACTTTTATGGTAATAGAAAGGACTTCTAGCAATTTGCTGAGACTCACACTCTTAAATTAATATTATTCCTGTATGTTGAACTACGAGCTATTGATGTCCCCCACTCTTCTCTGGCTTGTGGTTTTTAGTTCTGGTATTATAGAATACGGACTCTGTAAAAGGGAAGAAAATCTTGTGTATATTATAAAATACTAGAGCAGACTTGGAAGTCCTAAACTGAATTTGTATCATGAGTCTAGAAGTATGAAATGGCTGTATAGTAATAATATATAATATAGTAGTAATGTCCTCCAGAGATGTCCACATCCTCATCCCCAGAACCTGTGAATATATTGCATTACATGGCAAATGAGGATGTATTGTATTAGGTATAGAATTAGGTATTAGGTATAGAATAGGTTGCCAACCAGCTGACCTTAAACAGGGAGATTATCCTGGATTATCTGGTTAGGTCCAATGTAATCACAAGGGCCCTTTAAAGTGAAAGAGGGAGGCAAAAGAGGAATCAAAGTGATGCAGTATGGAAAAACTCAACTCACCAATGCCTGCTTTGAAAAGGGAGGAAGGGCCCACCAGCTAAGAAACATAGGTGGCCTCCAGTAGCAGGAAAAGGCAAGGAGATGGATTCTCTCCTAGACACTCCAGGTGAGAATGCAGTTCTGCCAACACCTTCATTTTAGCCCAGTGAGACCCATGTCAGACATCTGACCTACAGAACTGTGTGATAATATAGTTGTGTTGTTTCTAAATTGCTAGATTTAAGATAATTTGTTAGGGCAGCAATATGAAATTAATAAAAGTTCCAATGATTTAATATATTTGCAATGCGAATTTTCAAAAAGTATGGCAAAAACCAATTTGTCCTGGGAAGAATTTTTTTTTTTTTTTTTTAACATCAGTGCATCACAGATTATCTTTGCTCTTTTTCTTTATCTTCAATTTTCTTCTACCTCATCGTTCCCTTTCTGTTCCTCTGTACCAAAAAACACCAGTGAAATTGCTTGATGTCCTTATTTGTTTTAATGGCACTATCGCTATCCAAGCATCTACGTTTCAAACTCTGCAAACAACCTTGACTCCTTACTCTCCTTCTCCAACCTCTATCTTGTTAGTTTTCACAGACGGTAGATCTATCCCTATGTGTCTCTTCCTTATGCCTTCCTTCTCATTCCTACCATAATAGTTCTGCTTTTTGCCCTGGAGTCCTCATGCCTATGCAAATTTCCTAACTGATCTCATGGCCTTCAGTGCCTAGGCGCACCCATTCTACCACCCACTCTTGCCAGAATAATCGTCACATGCCTATCTACCAATCTCCTTTCCTCAAAGTTGTTTTCCAAGGCCCTAGAGTGAGGCCCCAGTCTCTCCAGGGTCCTTCCGCACCATCACTCATTAGTCTACCTACACCTGCATTAGGTGTCAGGCCAGTGTCTCTGACCTGTGATGCACAGGAGTCACATATGTAACTTTAAAAAAATATGGATTCCCTGACCCCAAAAACCAGAATTTCTAGGGGTGGGGTTCAGGAAATAGATACCATTTAAAGTCCTCCAAGTAAGGGATGCCTGGGTGGCTCAGTTGCTTAAATGGCTGTCTTCGGCTCGGGTCATGATCCCAGTGTCCTTGGATCAAGTCCCATATCCGGCTCCTTGCTCGGCAGGGAGCCTGCTTCTCCCTCTGCCTCTGTCTGCCTGTGCCTGCTCTCTCTCTCTCTCTCTCTCTGACAAATAAGTAAATAAAATCTTTAAAGTTCTCCAAGTGATAATAATGTCTTGGTGGTCCACTACCCTAAGGTGGTTCTCAAACATGGGTGTACACCAGAATCACCCAGAAGGCTGGATAAAACACAATTTACTGGATCCCAGCCCAAGGGTTTCAGATTCACTACAACAGAAGTGAGACCCGAGAATTTTTTGTCTTTTTTTTTTTTTTTTTAACATTTGAGATATAATCCACATGCAACAGCAATCCTTTCACAATTCAGTGGTTTTCAGTATATTCACGAGGTTTCACAACCATTAGTACTACTTCTAGAACGTTTTCACCACCCTAAAAGAAACCTATTAACAGCCACTTCTCATTCCCCCTTCACCCTAATCTCTAGAAACCACTAATCTAATTTCTGTTTCTATGAATTTGCCTCCTCTGGACATTTCACAGAGATGGAATCATATAAAATGTTGTTCTTTGTGACCAGCTTCTTTGATTTAATGCAATATTTTCAAGATTTGTCCACATTGTAATATGTTTCAGCATTTCATTCTTTTTTATGGCAGAAATACATTTTGCTGCATGGAAACACATTTTATTTATCCATATCTGACTGATGGATATTTGGGTTCTTTCTACTTTTTGTCTATAATGAATAATGTTACTATAAATATTCATGCACAAATTATGTGGGTTTTTTTTTTTTTATTATTCTGGAATATATGTCCAGGTGTGGAATTGTTAGGTCATATGGTGACTCAATAATTGAGATGCAAGACTCTATAATTGAGAATTTGCATTTCTAACAAGTTCCCAGATGATGCTGGGGTTGATGGTCCAGGAACCACATTCTGAAAACCACTGCTCTACCTGAACTGGTCTATTAAGTCTTCCTTCAAATACCCTGAGTCTTTGACATCTGTGCCTTGTTGGTCACTTGGTCTAAAGTGCTTTCCTTCTCATCTTTACCTTGTGAAATCCTATTCATCTTTTAAGGCCCCTCCCTAGGCTGCCTTCACCATAAAGTCTATGCAACATTATCTGTGTTTATGTTTTTCTTGTTCTTCTGACTGGTTTCAAGCTCCTTACGGGCACTGAGTGTGTTTGAGTCATCTTCGTAGGAAAGCCCTGAAACCTGGCGCAGTGCTCATACATTGCTGGTACTCATTAATATCTGTTCAGTTGAACAGAATTCCAGGTCTTCTAAGGTGGTAGTCCAGAGACATGACTCTAATTAGGTGGGGCTCTATCTTTCTCCTTCTCCCAAGCATCTGATAAATCTTAATAGCTCAGTACTCCTGAAGTCCTTCCAAAAGTTCTTCTCCAGCTGGTCTTATGATCAGGATCAAGGAAACCAAACTATTAAGACCTTTTTAAGTTATATCATTTAAAGAATATTTTTACAATTGCTTCTTAGACATTAATATAATTCTAGAAGCCAGAGTCTCTATGGAATGCTGGGAAATGGCTGGGGTAGTAAATTTTACCTATGGATAGATTATTTCAAATATAGAGTAGCACATCTATTTGTATAGCTTCTCATGTAACCTGCACAGGTATTCAGTGGAAAATTGCAAGATAGCACCTTCCATTTTCCTAGCAATGCTGAAAAATAGTTAAAATACCGAACAAGTCCTCTATTAGCAAACTTGCATTTAGGGTTAGTCATATTCAGAAGGCGGAGATGGGGGCTCAATACAACAGTGTATAAAAGAGACCTGGCCCACCTTCAATACCCAATCTATGGATCTGTTAGTAGTAGTACTGGTAGTACCCATTTCCTCGACTCTTCTTGCTAGAAGCTTTTGTTTACAATATACCAAAAAAACAAAAAACAAAAAAAACAAAAAAAACAAAAACAAAAACAAAAACCCAAATCCATCAACTAGAATTTTGAAGTATCTTATCTCAAAATTTCCCTAGTATAAGGAAGGGATTATGATTTTGTGTCTCATTGATGCAGAGAGGAATCTTAAAAATTATGAAAAAGTTAACAGCATATTTAATTCCCTTTTGTAAGTAGGTCCTTTGAGAATGTTTGTCATGAGAGGTGTGTGAATATGAGCCAACAGATGTGCAGAACCCCAGAGGAGTTCTGACTGGAAAGGCCCACATTTGATCTTGACCACACCTGCTCTCCTCTTCCAACCCATACTTTTGAGCACAGCTTTTAGTTTCTTCTTCTGTAAGTTCCACTTTATTTCTCCAGTCCTTTAGAA
Source organism: Mustela nigripes (assembly GCF_022355385.1). NCBI lineage: Eukaryota > Metazoa > Chordata > Mammalia > Carnivora > Mustelidae > Mustela > Mustela nigripes. The sequence continues at coordinate 86,489,577 of NC_081561.1, read as the reverse complement.
GAGAAGGTCATATATGTCCCCATAGTCAGGTGTGGAAAACAAAAAACAAAAAAGACCTAAGAGATAGAGTATATGTTGAAGAGTGGTTGGTTCTCTTCTAGTTTTGCAGAAAGAGCAAAGGCAGAAGAGACTGGAGCCCATGCAAGCGTTCACAGTGGATTTGGGAGAAATGAGGAAGAGTCCAGAAGACAGAGGAGCTGTTATGCTTGGGCACTCAGTTGGAATCTGAGTTATAATTTCCCCCATATGGGTTCTAATAACTCCTGACTCTACACCCTTGGGTAGAGTCTGTCTTTCTCCTACCTATTGGGGTCTACCTTACCGAATGAATAAACTCATACTGATTGCTTGATCTTCAGCTCATTGCCATCTTAATGATACCATCTTAATGATTTTCTCGCCCTAAGCCCTCTCATTTAGGGCACTAGTAACTTCTGTATTACAAATATAATGTGTATTTCTGTTTATATCTTTCTCAGCATCTCTGAGGCACTGTTGATTATGTCCTCCATGATAGATTATTATCCTGTTCTATCACTTAGATCATTCCTACTTTGTCTTCTTCCTGGAAACTCCTTTCTCTGGCCTCGTGTTGGCTATTGCCCAGAATTCTGTTCTTAGCCTTCCTCTCATTGTAAAAGCCATAGATCCAAATATTATTGGTAATATTTATTTTTTCCTAAATGAATGCTAATCTATCCCAATTTTAAATTATGTTTGCTTTCCACAGCTGCATGTTGGATACACAGACCTGGATGCCTTTATTTATTTTGTTTTCATTTTTAATTTTTTTTCAGAACTGGATGTCTTTAAACTCAACATTCCTTATTCCAGAATTTCTTATTTTGGTGAATGGTACTGTTACCCTCTCAATGACCCAGGCAGAAGCTTGAAACATAATTTAAAATTTCTCCCCCTGCCTTTTCTTCATGTCTTCTCTTACCCACATCCCATATTCAACCATATGAATTCCATCTTTCTACTTACCTCTCCTATTTAGGTTCTTTTACCACCATGAGGGTGAATAATGAATAATCATTAAGGGCAAATATTGAATTACTTATCTTCTTGTTCCTGGTGTATAGAATACTGGCACAATTTTAATAGATTATGTGGAATATATGAAAGAATTAAGAAGTGAAGAAATAATTCAATAAATAAGTAAATGGATCCACTCAGTTCAAGGTTAGCTCTTTTGATGTCAAGAAACAGAAACCTTCACAACAGAAGTCAAGTAAAGTACAAAAGAAGGTGGGGCAGCAGGTTTATTATTATAAGAAAACCCATGGAACATAGGGAAATGAACCAAAATAGAAAAAAAAAGCGGTAGCTCAGCCAGCATCTATCAAGGCAACAGTGTTTGTGAGCTTTGACAGCTGGGGTGTCAGACCCTTCCCTCGGATTTCTTTCTGTTTATGTGACGTGGTTATTTTCTGGGGGTTTGCTCTGTTCATCTCTCACTGCAACTCACTTTTTACCTCTACTCTGCATACTTTTTTTCTTACATCACTGAGTCTGCCCACACATAATGTCTGCTTTCTCATGACTTATCATGACCACAGCCTTACCTCTTGGCGTTAGCTATGCATCCCTTCAACTTTAGCTTCTGCTGCTAACTGCCGGGTTCTCTCTGTACTTCCCAATTCGAGTCCCCGAGGGCAGGAACCTGACAGGCCTACTCAGCTTTAAAATGTCAGCACACTGATTAACTGCCTCTGAGTCGAGGCCCAACCTAGGCCACCACCCACCGCCACCCAATTGTTACCATTCATTGGTAACAAAGAGTCCCATGATATAAACCAGGCTGGCCAGGGCTGCATTTTGTGGGAGCAGTAGCCAGAGGAGAAACTGTGACTAGTGTGAACAGAAACATGTGACCCCATCGTCACAGGGAAAGGAAAAACAGAGGCTTTCTTATGTCCAAGGAGGATGGGACAGCAGCTCACCGGATGTGGTGGGGAAAGCTGGTGCTCATGCGGCCCGCAGAGTCAAAATCCACGGAGGAACCTTGAAAGTGCAAAAGACGGGATAGGGTTCCAGAGAATCAAGACATCTATGGGGACCACAGTAGGTTACTGAGGGAGGAGAGCAAGGTCCAGAGGACTCCCTGGAATATTGTTTTCCAACTCTGGATCACCCAACACAAAGACTCAGAAACCAATGAGCCATAAATACCAACTCATTGATTTCTCTGCTTCTGGTCTGGCCCCCTCCAGCCACTACTCTTATATTTTACATAACATTCCCCACCCCACCCCCCAACCAGAAAGTGTCTTACTTAGAAAATTAGAAAAATAAAACCAAAGAAGAAAATAATCATCAGTCATATCTCTACTATTTAGCAAGAACTGTCATTTCATAATTTCTTTTTCTAGTGTTTCCTCCATTCCCCCCCTGCCAAAAAAAAAAAAAGATTTGGGGGGATATAATTTTATACTATGCATTTTTCTTTAGTTATTATGTCACTAGTAAGATAACACATTACCTAACAATACTGTTGGTATATTTCATCATCGGGCAGTATTCTAATTTATTTTATCATTTCTTATTGGTGACATTCAGGTTGTTTCTGATTTTTCCCTACTATAAATTAAGGAGTTGAAAAAAAGATTCTGAGAAGTAATATCCTGCATTAAAGGGATTTAAAAGGATAATTATCTTTTTAAAACACAAATTTAACCATGTACCTTCTCAGCCTAAAATTCTTCAAAAGTTAACTTTTATCCTGAGGATAAATTTCTAATTCCTTTTGTTACCACAGCAGATGCTTCATGAGCTGTCCCTTGCTGGCTTCTCAAGTCTCAGCTCTGCCCAGCCCTCAAATGGACCCCCATGTCACTCTCACTACTTTCTGGGTCAAACCCGGCCACACTCTCCTGTGCCTGGAGGCATCTGCTTACACCAGTCTTCCGCTTAGAACTCCTCTCTTCCCCATGCCTCCCCCATCACTAATTTGCCTCATCCTCTGAGATTTGGCTCAATCGTTTACCATCCTTTGAAGCAACCTCATCTTCCAGCCTGGGTATGTATCTGTACCCATTTCAGTTTGGATTCTGTTCTGCAGCTAGTCAGAAAAAATCTGACTTGGTATACATACAGAGGAAGCTTCTGGTATTTGTCGAATGCCTAGACGATGCTAGAGCAAGGGTACCTGTGCTTCTCTTGGCGTTTACTTTGCAGTTACAAATGGTTGTGGCAGTGTAAGCGGTTGCCTTGGGTTCCAGATACACATAATACAGGCCCTGAGCAAAGACACTGTTATCAGCTTTGCATAGGCTTTTCTCTTTCTTTCTTTTTTTTTAAACAGAAAAAGCAAAAGCCTTTTCAGGAACTGCCAGCCGATTTTGACTTGTCTCTCTCTCCCTGCAGAACCCTCTCAGGGCCACTCCAAGAGGCTGGGGAAAAGAGCATTTAGTCCCCAGTTACTCCACTGAATGCAACAAGGGGTTTGGGAAAGTACTGGTTAGCAGGGAAATGGTGCCTGCACTGATGCCTTTCTTTGAGAGAGAGATGCCTCTCTCCCACCCTCCTGGTGCTGCTGGCTCACTCCTGTCCCTCGCCCTCCCAACAGTAAGCCTCTTGAAGTCAGAGTGTTTTAGAACCTTGTTTTCCACAGTGTGCCTCCAACATGCTACTTAACGCATGGTTTTGAACAAATCAACTGCTTTTAGAGACCATCCACTCCACACTCTCAGCAAGTAACCAAGGGCAGGAGAGGAGAAGCTTCCCCAAAGCATGATATTCAAAAACAGCAACAATTTTTTTTTTTTCTTTTTAAAAAGAACAGTGTACTGACTGGACAGCTTGTGGAGCAGGGGATGAAAAGCTGATGGTAGAAGTAGCCTGAGAGAAAGCCACAGGACCTGGGTCGGCAGTTCTCAAATATGGCTGCACAGGAGAATCACCTGGGCCTGGTTCTCAGTGACCCTCTGCTTTGGCCTCCCCCATCACCACTGAAAATTGAATGTCTGGTGAGGGCGCCTGGGTGGCTCAGTCAGTCAAGTAGCTGCCTTCGCCTCGGATCACCATAGCAGGGTCCTGGGATCGAGCCCTGAATTCTCCCTCTGCCTGCCGCTCCCCCTGCTTGTACTTTCTCTCTCTGTTAAATAAATAAATAATATATTTATAAAACAAACAAAACCCCCCAACCCCCAGAATTTCTGGTGAGGCCCAGCTGTGTCCCGGAGCTGGTTCATCCGGGCTCGGAGGCTCTTCCCAAGCCCGTGTTCATCCTGTTGGTGGCTTAAAATCAGTCGCCATGTGGTATTTCTACCATAGCAATTGGCAGACACTGCAAATCACAAGTGAGTTCTCCCCACCTGTCCCTAAGAGCCAGTTTACCAGCACACTGCTGTTGGTCGTTTTAAAAACTCCCCAAATGTTACCAGCTTAAGCGGCCAAGTTTAAGACAACTGGTATAAACAACTGGTATACAACTGGTCCAAAGTAAGCTCCTCTTTTGGGCTGTAGATTTCCCACATAATATATTGGATTCTTTTTTTTTTTTTTTTTAATTTTATTTATTTACTTGAGAGAGAGCATGAGAGGGGAGAGGGTCAGAGGGAGAAGCAGACTCCATGCTGAGCAAGGAGACCAATGTGGGACTCCATCCCAGGGCTCCAAGATCATGACTTGAGCTGAAGGCAGTCACTTAACCAACTGAGCCACTCAGGTGCCCCGGATTCCATCTTTTTCCCTAATCCTACATGTGGGTGAGCATGGTTGTATGGGACAACTTGGCTTGCATGTATAGAACCTGAGGATAGATTTTTGAGGATTTTAGCCACATCTCTTTCAATAAACCTTTAGGGTTGGATCTACAGAGGCATGCTAATTCACTGAAGGCCATAGGGGACCTCTGAATAGTGCTGTACAATTAGAAAACTTAATGATCCCTTTCTGAGACTGTAGTTCCTTATTTGAAAGCATAATTGTCTGTAGTATAATTTACTAGGTCTCACTCCCCTGGCTGCATCGGATTTAAATAATTGGGCCCCCACCCTATCCTAGGGTAGTCTTTCCATAGCTATCCATATCAGACCTTCCCTCCACCAGGATAGCTACATATTTATATATTGATATATGTTCCTTAGTTGGGGACACTAGACAGAGGAAGGTTTTGTAGCTTTCCTAGAGTCACAGAGTAAGTAAATGGATTCAAATCCAGGCAGTGCATCTCCAGAATCTGTGTTTATAAGGACAGTACCATACCATGCAGGGAGAAGTACAACTTAGACCGACTTGCTTGCATCATAAAGATACACACTACTAAATGCCCAGCTGGTTCCTCTCTCATAGACCATGTTAGTCAATGGTTTGGTGTTGTGGACTACAGTCTAACTCAAATGAAACAATCACCACCATGTGATGTTCAAGTCTGGCTGGAGAAATCCGGATGCAGCAGAGTTGCTATGCCCCATGGGCACCTAGAAGTCCCAGGGACACAGGGGACCTGTAAAGAACCAGGGGCCACTGTCTTTACAAAGTGGTTCTGGAGCTTTAGTGAACCCTCAAAGCTAGCAGCAGTGTTGGGCTCTGCCTGAAGAGGCAGAAGGAAGGTGGACGGCTGTTTCCAATCAATTTGAAGTGAGAGTCCTACCAGGATTGAACCCAATATCCCAGTGAAATGTACATACCTTGGGGTCCTGTCTGGGAGGTGAGCTGCCATAGGAGAATATTTCAAAGTTCTAACTTGATTTCTGTCAAAACTTATTTGGTCAAACTCCACCCTGAACAACCTAAATGGAGGTTCCTATTAAAATATGTTTTTCTTGGGACACCTGGGCGGCTCAGTCAGTTGAGCATCTGATTTTTGGTTTTGACTCAGGTCATGATCTCATGGGTCATGAGAATGAGTCCGAATTGGGCTTAGCGCTCAGTGGGGAGTCTGCTTGAGATTCTTTCTGTCCTTTCCTGCAACTCATGTGTGCTCTTTCTCTCTCTCAAATAAATAAATAAATAAATCTTTAAAAAATATTTTTCTCATCTTGAAGCTTTATTGTGATTAGGGAGAATGAAAAATTATAAATTAAGTATTAAATTTAAGTAGACACTTCTGAAGAATGTTTTGTGACAAAGAATGGATTAAATCTAGACATTGACTACTTTATAGATGTGAGGGAAGTTTCTAATATGAGGTGTTCACTCTTTAATGAGCATTTCTAGTGCCTTGTAACTCAGTCTGTCACAAGATTGGCCCCCTAGGAAACGTGACCTTTTTATCCTGGTCACCTGCCATCATAAGGTCATTCATTTATTATTGTTATTTCTTTATTGTTTCTGAGGTTTTAGTTCCTTTTTCCTCAGGCTTTCTGCTCCCTATAACAGAATGAAAATGTCATTGGAGCTATTATCTTTTTTGTATATTTCAACGTATCCTTTTATAGTGTCACAGTCCTCACTGAATTTCTCCAAGAGAATATCTTATATTGGTTAAAGTTCATGAGCTTATTTTTTCCATAGTCAGCTGTGTAGGGGAGGAAAACAGCTTCTCCCTTTACCCATGTTAGGTGCTCCAGGAGGGCTCTGTTAATCAGACTAAGAAAAGACAGATTGACAAGAGAAAAACAAACACAGTTTTATTAGCAGGTGCAACATGCATCTACATGAGAGCACTCAGAGATGAGTAACTCAAAGGGGTGGTTAGAACTTGGGGCTTATTTGGCATCTAAACCAAAAAACAATAAATATGCAGAGAAGCTTTGAGACAAAGGAAAAGAACTTTGAGTTCCTAGAGTAGCAAATTGTGGGAAGATGAAAATATGGGTGAACTAATGGAACATCAGTTTAGTTAGTAAAGCTTGTGTGCAGATTCCTCTGTCTGTCGCCGGGTTGATAGGAGTCTATAGTTGTCTCTGGTGATGAACTTCTGTCCTTCCTGGTAGAGTGGGGGGGGACACCCCTACAAATGTATGTCCTGCTTTTAGGCAAATGTGGGGAAGCAAAGAGCTTCTCTTGTATTTGCTTCTCAATTGCCTTTAGCTCAAAATAATCAATATGCTAAATGTGCCATATTCTGCTACACTTCAGCTGGATAAACTATTCATTTCTTCTTTTTTCTAATCCTCTGGCTAGGATAGATTGCTGAAACAGAATCATGGAGATGAAAGCACTACAGATAAAATGAATATTACCATTTTCTTGTTTTTCTGGGGTTTTACTTGGCAGTAACCTTCCCTGGCAGTGATGTGCCTGAGAACAACTCTGGTCCAGACCAACGTAGAAACTTTGCTTCTGAGACCACTTTCCTCCTTTCTAGCCTCTCAACCTTAAACAGCCCTGTAAGTCATAAAGTATGCTTGGGTAAAGTTCCTTTTTATATGGGTATTTCACATCAATATCCTTTTTATCAACCCCTGTTTCCCTCCCAACTTGCTGTCAGAAGTTGGTGTCAAAATCTGCTTATCTCCTATCTTTCTGAAGATGTTCAGAGTTAGCCATTTATCCTGGACATCTGTGTCATTCAAGAGCCCGTGGGAAGAAGTCAGGACAACATTGTGAATCTGGGAAGTTTGGGGTATTTATTTTTTTCTGAATTTACTTTCTTTTTTTAATGACTTACTTTTCAAACACCTTCCTATTTTCCTACACTATTTCCTATGTTAAAACCAAAATGGCTTCACAAAATCATCTAAACTCTGGTTTAAACTTACTCTCATCATCATGTGGGTGAGAACATTGGGAGGAACATAGTAGAATGAGAAGGGGATTTGTATAAAAGCAGTATTAATTATGTCAATTATGCGGCTTGCTTAGGAGGGATGCCTAATCACTCTGCAGTACCTTATTGATGATACACTGTGAAATCATAGCTAGCTTTGCTGTAGGCTTGACGTGATTAGAACAGGGTACTGCAAATGCACGTTCAGCCTTCAGAGCTTGTTGCTCAATAAGCAAACCTACATCGTAAGCCCAGTAGGTGCATTTTCACTGTTCCATCAGATAGGAGGGGACCTTCCCCAGTGAGGATGAGTAGGGGCATCCTGTAACAGGTCACAGATTTCCTGCCTTAAACCCTTGCTCTTCAAAATGTAGTTTGTGGAGCTGCAGCAGCACTATGAACTGGGAGCTTGTGAGAAACACAGAGCTCAGGCCCTACCGTGGACCACCTGAATCCAAATCTGCATTTTAACAAGATTCTCCGGTGATTCTAGTCACCATAAAATTTGAGAAGCAACCCTGTAAATCACTCTTTCCTTTGCCAGGGGGAGCTGACAGAGTAATCGAGAGCATGAAGAAAAATAGGTCACTGCTCGAGTTACTACTTAGCCAGCAGAAGTGAACCCATGGCTTATGTAAAATGCAGATTTCCAACCCTGCCCCCAGAGTTTCCCATCCTCAGGTATAAGGTCCTGTCCTTTGGTTCTTTAACCCTCAAAATGTCTGAGGAACCTTCAAGTTTGAGACCCACTGTCTGTGCCTATTTATTGACTGACACTAGAGGAAAGGAGAGGCGGAGAGAGTTGGGAGTGGGCAGGGGAAGGGGGGGTTTGTCCTCAAAAAACAACTGAAGAGGCCACAGAAGGAAGACTTCAAATGCAACAGGGAAAAAGGCTGCCTGGAGAATATATTCTACAGATCTTTTTATTTGGTTTTCTCTGAATTTGATTCCATTACTCAGTAATTTGCTGACACTCGCCAAAATAAGAGTATTGTTGCTATATTTAAAGACAAGATGGCTTAACATCCTCTTCATTTTTCTCACTTATGGGGCGTTTCTCTCCAGGAGTCATCAAGGCTCTTCCCGTGGCCCCACCGACAGGATGTCATATAGAAAGCATTCTGTTACTCCAGACCTAATCTACTCATCCACTTTTGAATCTGGGTGACCATGAGGCACGGGTGGTCACCAGCCCTTCTTAAGGTTCCAACCCAGGGAATAAATATTTAATATCCAAAGGCAGCTCTATCTGTATTTGCTGAATATAGCATAAATCTGAGGTTGCTATAGAAAGAAAAGCTCAGCTAATGTGAGCCCAGAGACTGATTCATAGTTTTTAAAATGATTAACCCCACACCCTCCCCTACCCTAGCTGGCCAGTAACAAATCATCCTTTAGAGATTTAATGAGTTAAGAGAACACACTTAACATCAAGGACTATGTCATGGGTTCTTTTAAATGCACTTGGTCAGACATAATATGTTGAAGCCATGTTTCATAGATGGCATCATCTCTATGTTTGCCGAATTTGTGAAACTCTGAAATTTTTATGGTCTACTTTAATGTACATGAAAAAATATTAAAAAGTAGCCGTGAACTCTTCCAAAGTCTCATTAATTATAAGATCCTTGGAAAAGATATGACTCTTGGAGAAGATATGACCTATGACCTTTGACCTATGAGAAGGTATGAGAGTAGAGCACGTATAATCTGGGGGTAAATGTGTTCTATAGAGAAAGCCACATTAGGTAATGTAAGAGATGATTTTGGAAATATAATCAATAGATCAGTATATACAAGACTCCATAAAAGAAAATGCCTCGCAACTTGTTCTAGGAATCACAACTTACTGATTCAGACTAACATTGTAAGACACTGAGTCTGATGGGTGTGCTGTGTGTGACGACTCTTTGGATTTGTTCTGCTGGGTGGAAAGTGGACTCCTGGAAGTGCTGAAGAGACATCACTGGTATCAAAGAGCATTTTAAAAGAAAATCCAATGACCATGGCCACATCAAGGGCATTTTTCATGACCCAATTCCCCATACCTATTTCAAATTCACGAAGTAATGGCTCCTCCCTATTCCACTTTGCTATTGTCTCAATCATCACAGCCCCTGGCTTTTCAGTTTTTTTTTTTTTTTAAGACTTGTTTCTTTAGAGAGAGAGAGAGAGCGAGAGAGCGAGCAAGCGAGCGCGCACAAGCAGGGAGAGGGGCGGAGGGAGACGTAGAGAGAGAGAGAGAAGTTCAGAGCTCAGAGTACGAGGTGGGAGCTTGATCCCAAGACCCTGAGCTCTTGATCCTGAGATCAAGAGCTGAGCCAAAATCAGGAATCTGCTCCTTAATCAATTGAGTCACCCAGGCTCCGCCGCCACCCCACCCCAACACCACCCAGGCGTTCAGTTTTAAACTGCGCTGCTTCTTTTCTTTGCACCATTTGAAAATTAATCAAAGATTTCCTGGGCACTTGCTCTATTGAGCTAAAAGCTGGGGAAAGATGCAAAGAGGAACGGAGCTTGCCCTCAAGAAGCCTGAATTTCTGCTTGGATTGTAAGCAGGGGTGTGTGAATAGCTGATACTTAGGGGGAATTTTCATCAGGAAAAATCACCATTCACAATCCCTTCCTCTTAAAATTTGGCAAAAGACCCAGATTATTGATAGTATAGAACGCAGTTTTTTAAAAATCACGAAAATAATGCAGAGAGAAAGAAACCACACTTTACGCCTCTATGTAGGTGGCTGTGCATTTATGACATGAAAACCCGTACTCCTTGAACTTGGTTTGACGCGTAGGTAGACATCTGCTGTACTCTGGCGCCACCTGGAGGCCTTCTGGCACCACGGAGGAGGCCCAACCTGGCAACTGCAATGGGAGAAATTTCTTCTCACGTTTGTTCATCAAATCACTCTTTTCCTTTTTTCTTTTTCTTTTCTTTTTTTTTTTCTTTTGCAACAGGAAATTGTGATCTGTATTTGTCAACTAGAGTTTGTTCTAACGTACATATTTTTCAAGCAGAGTACAATTGAGCAGAAGAGAACAGAAAGGAATGTCATATGTTCTTCTAAGGGTACGTGAGTGTAATGTATGTGTTGCACCACTTGTTAAACTCTGAAATTCTTATGATACCCTCTGAAGTATTAGGTTATATGTCATTTATATCTCAGTAATAAAATAAAATATAGCAAACTTATTTGTGCAGAAATGGATGAATCAATAAAAGAACAAACGGTCATGTTTTGGTGTCCCATGAGGTAAACATATCTCATTAAGCTGCCATTTCCTTACTACCTTCTGGGAAACCCTTCCATTCACAAGGACTTAGCACCCTTTTGATTGAGGGCAGTTATTGAACTTGGTTATTGTTCAGAGATGGACAAAGAAGAACCAGGATGGTGATATAATTTGCCTCTAAGAAAAAGTGTACTGGGGATGCCTGGGTGGCTCAGTTATTAAGCATCAGCCTTCTGCTCAGGTCATGAACCGAGGGTCCTGGGATCGAGCTCCGCATCGGGCTCCCGGCTCAGCAGGAAGCCTGCTTCTCCCTCTCCCACTCCCCCTGCTGGTGTTCTGTCGCTGTGTCTCTCTATGTCAAATAAATAAATACAATCTTAAAAAAAAAAAAAAGAAAAAGTGTACTGTCTTGTAAATGACTGAATATTTACATCTGGTTGAAGGTTATTCTTGCCTTCAGAGGAAATTTCCTTTAATGACACAATATAAAACACATATACTCATTTTCAACAATTTTTTTAAAGATTTTATTTATTTATTAGACAGAGATCACAAGTAGGCAGAGAGGCAGGCAGAGAGAGAGAGGAGGAAGCAGGCTTCCTGCTGAGCAGAGAGCCCGATGCGGGGCTTGATCCCAGGACTCTGGGATCATGACCTGAGCCAAAGGCAGAGGCTTTAACCCACTGAGCCACCCAGGCACCCCTCAACAAAATGTTTTTATTTTCTGGAATAAACACTGGCCTCTAATTCATCAGCTGACCTGAAATTTCTGGATCCCAGGCTGCTAAAGTGTTTTCAATCGAGAAAATTCCTGAGCTTCCTTTCTCGAGAGGAAGTGGAACTCACCAATACTGGCGACAAAATGTTATCAGCTTTCACTTTATTGTGCCTTGTAGGCATTAAACTTGGTTTTCCAACAGGATGGGAAAAACAGTATTCTTATTTATCAAATATTCTGCTTAATAGGAACTTATCATTTCAAACAGATACAATATACCAATTTCTTAGGAATCAGGACACAGCAATGATCATTGGTAGGATATTATGTGTATTGGAATCTCTTTTTCTTTGTAAAAAATAGTATTGGGTCTTATTTTACTTATTGAAGCGTAATTGACCTACAATATCCTCCCGGTTTCAGGTGTACATCACAGTGACTCAATATTTCTATACATTATGAAATAATACCCCACAGTAACTCTAGTTCCCATCTGTCATCCTACAATGTATTATTTTCTTGGTGGCTAGAATACACTTTAGCATCATTTGCTGCCTTGATAATCACTGTGACCATTAAAATATGAGGCTTGGAGATGTACTTAAGGCTCAACTGGGAGTTCTGAACCGAGATTTGGCATTCGAAATCAACCATTGTAGGGAAGGAAGAATGCAAATAAGGGTATTTGTAAGAGTCCTTATCCCAGCTATAGTTACTACTACAAGGCTGAGCTGAAGAAATATTTAGAATGAGGAAGATATTTCCCACTCCTCCTTACTGCAACTATGTATATGTTAGTTTGAAGATGGATCTACATTTGATGATAAATGCCCAGCCCTGGGAAGAGAGAGGGCTACATTTTTTTTCTTTAAAAAGAGGGGCGTATCCCACAACTCAGCAATCACACTCCTTGGTATTTACACATGGGAATTGAAAACTTATGTCCGAACAAAATCCTGCACGTGGATGTTTATAAGAAGCTTTGCTCATGATTGCCCAAACTCGGAAGCCACCAATATGTCTTTCAATAAGTGAATGGATGAATAAACAGTAGTGTATCCGGAGGATGGACCGCCCTTCAGGGCTAAAAAGACATGAGCTATCAAGCCAGGAAAAGGCATGGAGGAATTTTAACATGCATGTGACTGAGTGCATGGAGCTGATCTGAACAGGCGACCTGCTGTCTGATTCCAACTATATGACCTTCTAGAACATGCAAAACTACCGAGACGGTAAAATGCTCAGTGGTTGCGAGAAGTTGTAGGCAGGGAAGATGAAGAGGCAGAGCACAGGAGCTTTTTAGGGCAGTGAAAATATTCTGTATGATACTCTAATGATGGATAAATGTGAGTATATGGTTGTAAAAGCCCACAGAATGTACACCAAAGAGTGAACCCGAAGGTAACCTATGGACTCGGGGTGATTAGAACAGGTCAGTGCAGGTTCAGTAATTGTGACGAATGTACCATTCTGGTGGGGGATGGGGACCGTGGGGGAGGCTGTGCCTCTGTGCACTTTCAGCTCAGTTTTGTTGTGAACCTAAAATTGCTCTAAAATCATAAAGTTTTAATAAAAATTTAGCCTAATTTACAGGCACCTGGGTGGCAGTTAAGTATCTGACTCTTGGTTTTGGTTCAAGTTATGCTCTCAGGGTCCTGGGATTGAGTCCTAGAGGGGCTTCACGCTCAACGGAGAGTCTGTTGAGACCCTCTCTCCCTCTGCCCCTCCGCCCCCTCTCTCTCTCTCAAATACATTAGAATACATCTTTGAAAAAAATTTAATTTAAATTAATTTAATTTAAAGAATCACCACGAAGCAGGTACTATAACCATTCCTATTTCACAAATATGTAAACCGACTCACACCTACAAATATGCTAATAATGTATGCAGGTGCGTAGCTCGTTAGCCACAGAGCTGGGATTTAAACACAGATGGTCCTGCTCTAGAGTCTCAACTCTTCTGCCATTATCTTCTCTGCCGGTAGGGCTGAGTGTCAATTATCCCCGTTTAAAAGATGAGGAACCGGTCCTTAGGATAGTTCAGTAACCTGTCCAAGGCTGCCCAGCTAGTGATCCATGAAACCTACGTTTAGACCCAAGTTAATCTCATTCTAAAGTCTATGTTTTTCTTAGCAAAAGACTTGGCCAATAAAACTCTAAAACTTTGGTCCTGACATCTCAGTTCAGAGCACCAGGAACAGCCCCTGGGTAAATTTCCTCTTCTCACTGAATGCAGTATGACTCTCTCACGGCCCTGAGCCCATCACATTAACACAATGATCTGTTTACGCGTCTAACACCTCATTTTTAATTCATCCTTGGTTACTCTGTGCCTAGCGTGGTGCCTGGTACTCTGATGGTGATTAATAAATGTTCCCTGAACCAGACAGAGCTGCTGAACTAGACATCTATTTCTTTTTACTCCTTGTGATACATAGTTCCTTCACTTCTTTCTATCTCTGCATGATTCCCCAACCTATGCTCAAAGTCACGTTCATGCTATGGTTATGACTATTGTGTTACTGAAACAAAAATCAAGAACCTCATCTGTCAGGTATAGGGACAATGGGAGAACATATTTGAAATTTGTGCTTCTTGTATGAAACCTCGGCCTACACTAAAAGATAGAGTGGCTTTTCAGGGAGACTACCTGAACTGGAAAAAAAAAAATAGCACTTGGGATTTCTGGCATTAGCACCTGGTATTTGCATAAAGCTCAATCTCTCTAGACTTGCAACTTATTGATGGCAGTAATGTTAGGATCCTTTAACACTTAGTTATCAACTCCATTTTGAAAGATATTTAAGGTTCTATACACAAAGTCATTCCCAAGGGATGTCTGTTTTCCTCCAGCTTTTTCACTGATTTGTTTCTTATTCTGTTTTGGATACTAAATGCTTGAAAATCAATTTGTGACTTGGAAACAGGAATGAAATTGTGTAATTTGTTAGAGTTTGAGTATTCATTCATTTATTCATTCCTATTGTAAAAACCTCCTGGGTACCAGTTGGGGACCCTGCATGGTTCTTGGTACCAGGGATTAAGCACTGGACAAAGCAGGAAAAGCCTCTCCACTTCTGGAGCTGACATTTTGGTGAGGAAGAGTGCCTATAAACAAACAGTCAAGTAAATATATATTAGGTAAGCTGAAGATAAGAGCGGTGGAGAAAAATTAAACAGGGTGAAATGAATCCGAAGTGCCAGAGTTGAACACAGACCTCAAGAAATGAGGGCACGTGTGTAGGGGGGAAGGAGATTCAAGAGGAGCAAACAGCTGGAATGAAAACAGGCGGGAACATGTGCGGCGTGTTTGAGGAACAGCATGGGCGACATACAGCAGAGTGAGCGAGGTGGGGACGAGGCCAGGGTAAGTAGAGGTCACATCATGCAGGGGCTTGCTGCCACCCAAAGCCTTTGGCTTTTACTCAGAATAAGATGGGGAGCCCTTGCAAGGCTTTGAGCAGAGATGGGATGCGTTCCAACTTAAGTTTTTTTTGTTTTTTTTTTTAATGAGGCCAAGACCTGACTTTTTTTTTTTTTTTAAGCTTTTATTCACTTATTTGACAGACAGAGATCACAAGTAGGCAGAGAGAGAGAGGAGAAAGCAGGCTCCCCGAGGAGCGGAGAGCCCGTTGCGGGGCTAGATCCCAGGAACCTGGAATCATGACCTGAGCCTAAGGCAGACGCCTTAACCCACTGAGCCACCCAGGCGCACCCCAACTTAAGTTTTTAAGGGATAATTGGCTGCTATAAACGGAGGTGAGGGAGGGCAAGAATCAACACCTTCTAGGACCAGTACAAAGTTGCTTTTGATTCATTACACAGAACACTGTATTCTAAACTCAAATCTCACTAGCATCTTACTCCTCAAGGTA
>NC_081561.1:86410389-86469089 GCF_022355385.1 Mustela nigripes | reverse complement strand
CTATGACCCAGCAATTGCACTACTGGGTATTTGCCCTAAAGATACAAACGTAGTGATCCAAAGGGGCACGTGCACCCGAATGTTTATAGCAGCAATGTCCACAATAGCCAAACTATGGAAAGAACCTAGATGTCCATCAACAGATGAATGGATCAAGAAGATGTGGTATATGTACACAATGAAATACTATGCAGCCATCAAAAGAAATGAAATCTTGCCATTTGCGATGACATGGATGCAAGTAGAGGGTATCATGCTTAGCAAAATAAGTCAATCAGAGAAAGACAACAACATGGATGGAACTAGAGCGTATCATGCTTAGCAAAATAAGTCAAGCAGAGAAAGACAACTATCATGTGATCTCCCTGATATGAGGAAGTGGTGATGCAACATGGGGGCTTAAGTGGGTAGGAGAAGAATCAATGAAACAAGATGGGATTGGGAGGGAGACAAGCCATAAGTCACTCTTAATCTCACAAAACAAACTGAGGGTTGCTGGGGGTAGGGGGGTTGGGAGAAGGGGGGTGGGATTATGGACATTGGGGAGGGTATGTGCTTTGGTGAGTGCTGTGAAGTGTGTAAACCTGGTGATTCACAGACCTGTACCCCTGGGGATAAAAATATACGTTTATAAAAAATAAAAAATTAAAAAAAAAAGAAGGAAGGGAAATGGGCTACTGGCTAGATGGGAAAGCAATTTCAAATGGTATGTGTGTAATGACAGCTGTGATACTATAGAGGGTTTGGATGCTGATGAGATTGATCCAGTAGAGGAGGAAAATGACTGTTGAGTGAGATAAAGGGATAACGGTGTCCTCCAGGAGGTGAAAAGGCATGGGGCATAGTGTACAAGTTGGCCTTAGATTAGATCATGGACTGTTCACCCACAGTTACAGGAGGCAAATTATTTTGGTATCAAAGTGGGTGTATGGGATTTCTCTTCTGGTTGCTTCCACTTACATCATGAAATGGGAAATGAAGCATCCCACTGAGAATCAGAAGGGGGGAGAAAAGAATGAAATGCTGAAGAGAGAGAAGGATGTGTACCACAGTCACCTATGGTAGAACTGCTTGGGCTACTAGGACCCCAGGAGAACATTCAACCTTTACTGCCATGGATTTCCAGTAAGACCAGCAGCCATCACTGGGTGTTTTTTTCCAGCCCTGTGCAGCAGCAGGGTTGCAGCCACTGAGTGACAGAGGGTTAGACTTAAACAGGTTGGGTTTTGCCAGGCAAGTGTAAGGAAGAGAGAAAGCTGCATGACATTGGGGGTAGATACAATGAGGTTTATCTCTAGAGGCGAGGCCATGTTGTCGTACAAAGTTCTAATTCTTTCTTGGAGGTTGGTGTAGCAGAAAGCTTGGTTTTGGAGCACCTAAAAAGTAATTTTCTTTAAATGTATTGTGCAATAAATACATGAAGAGAGCAAGACTGATCTGTGGACATACAACCTATTGCTTTTGTTGACTGAGACTCACCTTTGTACTGGTTGTCCAGTCTGGGAAGCTACCAATCCTCTGTTTTGGAGGTGAAGTTCCAGTGATGGATTGTGGCATCTTTATCAGATGTCACTGTCTGTGTGGCCTTGAACAGACACAGTCATGCTCTCAAATCGGTACACCATTCATAGAACAAACCTGGCGTCCACCAGCCTGCCCTTTATAGGAAATAGGGTTTGAGAGGTTTATTGGTTGTTCCAACCTAGGTTCAAACCCTGGTCCCATCATCGCTGGCCCTGCACCTGCCAGAGAACCTTGTACAGCTTCTCTACTTCTTACTCAGATCAGGTCCTCTTTTCAGACCCCCACACCTCTGGGTTCTTTCATTCTTCTTTGTTGCAGTCTCTGGTGACTCAGTCTGCTTTCCCGACCCTTACTGTCCCCTGAGGGCCAGGCCATCTTCCCTCCTCTCCAGCTTTTTTCCTAGTCTTCTCTAAAGAAGAAGAAAAAAAAGTCTTGGGCTGTTACGATTTTTAAAAGATTTATTAACATATCACAAATATATAGGACAATTAAATAGATCAGAGATAACTAAAATTGTCATGCTGCAGAGCTTCTAGAATCCAACCAAGTTTGTATAAATATGGTTTGCTTTATGGTCTGCCTCCTGCCTGTGATGGTGAGTGAGAAAACCACCTGGTCTTCCCTCTTGTGTATCTCCTTTACTCTCACACCACAATCACACCCATAACACTTGACACCTCTGGTCACCAAATGTGTGTTGAGCTTTCCCCACACTGAGCAAATCTCTGTGACACCAGCTGTGTGTCCTACAGTATAACTCAATTCTGACACTATCTGGAGAAAACATCAGATCCCACAGGTTAATGGCTCAGTCCCATGAGACTACCCCCCACTGCAAGTAGTAGGTCCTATGCTACCCACAACTTCCGTCTGACTTAGCTACACATTGGAGGTTCCCAAGATCTCCTCCTCCTTAGGGGCATTTATTTGCTTGAATAGCCAAGAGAACTCAGAGAAACACTACCATCTACCAGGTTATTAGAAAATGTGATAAAGGATATAGAAGAAAGCCTGATGAAGAAATACATGGGGTAGGGGCACCTGGGTGGTTCAGTGGGTTAAGCCTCTGCCTTCGGCTCAGGTCATGATCCCAGGGTCCTGGGATCGAGTCCCACATTGGGCTCTCTGCTCGGCAGGGAGCCTGCTTCTTCCTCTCTCTCTTTCAGCCTGCCTTTCTGCCTACTTGTGATCTCTGTCTGTCAAATAAATAAATAAAATCTTAAAAAAAAGAAATACATGGGGTAAGGTCTGGGAGGGTTTTGAGTACAGGAGCTTCTGTCCCTGTGGAGATGGGGGTAGGTTACCCACCTGGTGTGAATGTTTTCATTAGCCTTGAAGCTCTCTGAACTCCCTGTTACTGGGATTTTACGGAGGCTTTCTCACATAAGCATGATGGATCATAAAATCTACTTCCAGACCCTCTCCCCTTTGTGGAAGGTGGGGGTGAGACTACAAATTCCAAGCTTCTAATCCCAACCTGGTTTCTCTGGTGACCAGGCTCCATCCAGCAGCCATCCAGGAGGCCCCTTAGAGTTGCCTTCTTAGAACAAAAAATCCTCCTTAGATAAGAAACTAGGGTCTGAGACTACAGGACCCAGGAGGAAGACCAAATATACACTTCCTGTGATAAGTCACAGTATCACAGATGGGGAATGGAAATAGCTGCTTTAGCTCATTCCCAAGGTTGAATTCACAGTCAACAACAGGAAGGTCTTCAGTCTCCCCGCAGCGTTGCCTAACAGCCCAGTGTTCCTGCTCTCAAGGCTGAGGAACTCACCTCCCTGGAGACCAAGATGGCTGCTGCTGAGGACCTTGGTCATCACAGCTCATTTGCCCACAGGGCCCTGACCAAGTCACTTAACCTCTCTGGAGTTAAATTTCCTCATATTCAAGTCATGGAGAGTAACAGATATTTTATCAAGTGACAGTAAATGCTGAAAACAGAGAAGGTTATTTTCTTTCTCTTTCCTTTCTCTAGAGCACATCAGAATGACACTGAAAAGGACTTCCCCAACCATACAGTCTCAGAATTGAACGATTGACAACTTCTGAACAAAGAGAACCACAGAACTCAGAGTAAACTCCCAAAGGACAGGGCGGTAGAAGATGCTTCAGGCTTATGGAGGCATCACAGACCAGACATACATTTATTCCTTAACCTCTTATCACACTATTTTTGCCAAAGGAAGCACTCCGTCTCTCCATCTCTTCTCCCAGAGAGTCCTAGGAATTCCTTGTTGGGATAGTTAAATTCTGATTCCAGGTCTGCCATTAAACAATCAAAGGGAATTTCATCATTTTCTTCTTGCTTCTTTCTCCTTCCTCCCTTTTCTCTTCGTTCTTTCTTTCTCTCTCTCTTTCTTTCTTTCTGATTTGATTGATTTATTGACCACGAGCAGGGAGAGGAGGAGAGGGAGAGGGAAAAGGAGAATTCTGACATAGGCCTCGATTCCCTGACCCTGAGATCATGACCTGAACCAAAATAAAGAGTCAGACCCTCAACCGACTAAGCCACCCAGGCACCCCTCGTTGGGCCTGTTTCTTATCTGGAAACTGGCAGGGGGCCTATAGTTTTTCCACTCTAAAATCCTGCCTTATTTCACTGTTGTTGAAAAACCACGTTCAGAGGTAAGTTAAATACGTATTTCTGAGTATTCAGTATGTAGCAAGCAAAATGTCCATAGGCCCAACCCTCTCGTAACAGGAAAAATAGAACTTAAAAAATGAACTATCAGTATGAGGATTGTTATGAAGGGAGAACTGTAGGTGCCGGTCGGAAGGGAAACCAAACCAGAGAGAGACTGCACGCCCCTGGGAAGAATCACGTCAAGGTAAATGTAGATGGCAAAAGATGCAAGGCAAGTGGACAGGAAATCACATCTGGGTTGGGGATTTCAGATTTTAATCTGAGGACAAGGGAGACCAGGGAAGGACTTTAAGGACAGTGATAAAATACAGAGCTTTAAAGAGCTATTCTGGTTGTAGTGTGTGTGTGTGTGTGGGGGGGGCGATGATGGGCGTATAGGAGGGCTGTGGAAATAGGTGAATTTTTATCTTTCTTTCCTTTTTTTTTTTTTTTAACATAGTAGGGAGAGGGGGAGGTACAGAGGGAGAGAGAACTTTAAGCAGGCTTCATGCTAGGCCTAAAGCCTGGTGTGGGGCTAGATCTCACAGCCCTGAGATCAAGACCTGAATGGAAATCAAGAGTAGACACTTAGTTGACTAAGCCACCCAGGCTTAGTCCCGAATGAATTTCATTTTGGATCTGCTGAGTTTGAGGCCCTAACGTTCCCTGAGGGATGCAAACTGCTTAAAGCTTGCATTAAATGCCAACTTTTTGTGTGACTCCCCTGCTGTGATAAAGCAACAGACATTTGCATTGTTTCATTGAACATGTACGATTTTGACCCTTAAAAATATCTCCATAACTTTTTTGTGTTATTTTCTGTATTTCCCAGAACATTTGAATTTTGGTTATTTATCTAGATTAACGTGAACATCCTGACTTAGGGCAATCCCCCCATATTCATAAGCAGGTCTTGATTCTCCATGGGTGGCTTAAGAGAAACTCAACTCCAAATGCTCAAAACCTGAGAAGTTCTTTCTAAAGACCTAAAACATGTCATAGGCCTCTGTAAAGGTTTTATTCAATACTCAAGACTCTGTCTGGGAACAGGAAGTGTGCCTCTTTCCTGGGAGAAATCATAGACTCCCCCACCGCCCCCAGGGTGGGGGGAGGAATAGAGAACTTGAGGCGGCCTTCGCTTGGGGCCCTCACTTTTAAACCACAAGGTGAGATAAGATCGATTCTTAGTTAACTGGGGCCCCAACTGCAGGGCTGTGCGTTTTTAGGTTATTTCAAGAATTCTGAACTCAGCATTTGATTTGCTGACTATCTCAATTTACCACAAGATGGCAGCACGATGTTCTTTTTTTAAGTAGATGCCGAACTTCTTTTTCTAAAGCTCAGAGACAAATAAAGAGCTAGAAAGGAATCATAGCTGAGAATTTTGCTTCTTGTTCCTATAATTGAAAAGAAAGGAAGGAAGGAAGGAATGGGGAAGGAAGCAACAAATAAAGCAAGATAAGAAAGGAAGTGGGATGGAGGGCAGGTAGGAGGAGAGTCAATGAGAGGGAAAAGGAAAAGAACAAAGAAAAAGGGCCACATTCAGCGAGATTCTATTTGACTAAAGAAAAGGAAATAACCAAGCAACCGATGTAGGAAATTTCCGAGAGAGGAAACCAGCGCTTTAACCACATTTATTCACAGCCTTGAAGTGTGAGTATAAGATAGACATTTGACCTTCTTGTGAAAGCATTTGTGTCTTTGGGAAACTATGAGAATGAATACATTTACAAAGGGCTCTAGGCCTTTTAAGTCCGTCTTACATTAGCATCATTATCAGCTTGCACTTAAGACTTCTTCTTCAAAGAGGCTGCACATGGTGGTTTCCATGTTTAATTGAGTAGGAAGAAAGAGATGGTTCAAAAAGAGAATAACCAGGGGCCCACTGGCAGGAATGCCTTGATATGAGAGCATTGGGGAGCTTGCTAGCAGTTCACTGCTCCTCCGGGTCTGTGAGCCAAGAAGAATTCTCCCAGAATTGGCTCCTCCATTCTCCACTGACCACCACCTACTTACTTGGCCTCCTGTTTATCCCCTCTATTTGGTCTATTTGGTCTTCCTTGTCTAATGAATGTGGCATAGCAGAGAGTTCTAGAAAGGGAGAGATCATAGGAAGGGTGATTGCCTTAGGCACTGAAAAACTTCAGATTGAGGTTTTTCACCCTTAGTACTGCTGACACTGTGAGCCAGATCCTTCTTTCTTGGGGGCCGAAGGGCTATCCTAGCTATTGAAGGATACTTAGCAGCAGCCCTGGCAGTGAACACTAGATGCCTGGAACATGGCCCCCAAAATGTCCCCAGGCATTGCCACGCGTCTCCTGGGAAGAAAACTTGTCCTCACCTTCCATCTGAGAACAAGTGCCTTAGACTAACTCTAGGAATGAAGGAAATCCTGAAAGTTTTGCTTATCTGGCTGTCTTGTTCATGGATAAAGCTCAATGTTGAAACGCCAGAGAAACATGTGTTCTTCAAATCTCTGTTAGAATTAAATCCAGGCAAAAAATGCCTTTAGTAGAGCCAGGATAATGTTCTCTAGATGAAACAAATCAACAAATATTTATTGTCAATGTTGGGTTGAGCAAAAACCTGTACCAGTCACCATAGGGTATACAAAACAGTAAGAAAGGGAGAAATCATAGGAAGGGTGATTGTCTCAAGCATTGAAAACCTTCAGATTGAGTTTTTTCTTACAAAAATGAAAGCAATTAAGGCTGGTGGAATTGCTATTCCGTGCCAGGCACTTTTCTATCCACTGAGAATGTCCATTTTCTGTTCATCTTATTTGTATTTTGCTGGATCTCTATGAAGAAGTATTATTTGCATTCTATAGGTGAAGAAACAGGCTGAGGTTTTAGTTACAAGCTCAACGTCATCTTCATAGTGAGTGGTAAAGGCCAAATTAAACCTGATCTTTCTGATACCAAGGACTGTGCATGCTCTAGTACCAGCTACTAATCCTTGAGGATCTTACAGTCTAGTTAGGGGAATGACACATGTACATAGGAAAGGTGTTTAATATCACAAGGCTGTAGATGATCTATTTCAAAAGCCATAAAAATTACAAGACACACTGCTGTAGACTAGAGTATTGAGAAATTGTAGGGATGTGATGGGTCTTGATACGTGCACCTTTAAGGAAGGATAAATGAGAGAGGTGGAGAAAGATGAGCAGAGGGGGGATCCATTCTATCTAGGGTCATCTTCTGAGGAACAGCTGGGTGCACCAGGGTATTGAGAGTACAAGATAGAGGTGGCTAAAAGAAATGGAAGACCCATGTGGATGGAGAACAAGAGATCATACGGGTTGGAAATGGAGGCTGACAACAAATGTCAGAAGGTCTTGAATATAATCCAGATGTCATAACTGTCAGGCCAAAATAGTAGTTTCTGTTTGGCTCAGAGTTGTGAAAATTGAGAAATTTGGGAAAAAAAAAAGAATTTGGATTCCTAACATTTTAAAATATGGCAACATTGGGCCTACATTCCTGTATCTCAACTTTTCGCTGAAGCCAAGGAAGTCTTGTTTTCTTTAATGGGGTGTGGGCTTTCTACTTCACCAAAATCCATACCACGCCCTATTCTATTACTCTCCTCTTGCTTTGGTTAATTATCTGGTTGCCCTTAAGAATAGTGGAATTTGAAGCTCAATTTAGAAAGAGGTGTTTTCAAACACTTAATTTGATAAAACTGATGAAAACTCTACTATTTCTTTTAATAGTCCAATGATATAGGAGCAAAAGCTAATCCTCCACTCAACATTTCCCTGTATATCCAAAGATTGTTATTTAAGTTTCCTGACATTCCTGTCTTCCCCACTGAAATTACTCTTGGCAGTTTAGCCTTTTCCTGTGGCTGTGAACTAAATATGGTCCTTGTTGTTGCTCAACACTGACATTGATGCTGATTTTCACATCTTTGTAATCTGTGAGCACCAACCTATATACCCCAGGACTTACACCATTTCCTTCACTCCTGCCTGGTGTATGACACCTCAACATGACTAGTTTTGAGTGACTATTATGTTTCAGGCCCTGTTTTATGAAGGTGGGGTATCACTGAATAACAGACAAAAATTGAGAGGATTTATATTCTACTGGGATAAGCAATGAACATAATAAATAAGTAAATGCCAGATGTTGGAAAATGCTATCTGCTAAGGAAAAAAACATGATAGACTAGGCTAAGGGCGCTGGTGATGGGAACTGCAATATTTAATAGGTAGTCCATGTAGGCCTCATTGAGAAGGTGACATTTAAACAAAGACTTGGGGAAGATTGTTGTGGGAAATGGCCTTGATGTGGGGGGACCTGCAAGTACCAGGCCAGCTGTTATGTTGTGGAGCAGAAAGGTTCACAGACCAAATCAGATGCATTGAACAAGCAGGTTATCATAATGCATATCACCAAGGAGTGGCTAATTTGAGATTACAAAGCCGTCAGCCCAGAGGTGGTGTGACCAGTACCTTACTTCTTGGACCTTTAATCCCTTTCTTTGTAGAAATAACACTTCATACTATTCCATGCCTTTAAAATCATGTGTCTCACTCATTATTATTATTTTTTAAAAAGATTTTATTTATTTATTTGACAGACAGAGATCACAAGCAGGCAGAGAGAGAGAGAGAGAGAAGCAGGCTCCCTGCAGAGCAGAGAACCCGATGCAGGTCTCGATCCCAGGACCCTGGAATCACGACGCGAGCCAAAGGCAGAGGTTTTAACCCACTGAGCCACCCAGGCGCCCCCTCACTCATTATTTTTAACATGTCTCATAAGACACTTACTGTATTTATCATATCTTAGGAGTTTTATCCATCACATTGTTTTTCTTAACTTTCTGAACAGGATTGAATATTCCCCCCCAAAATGTAGGAAACACACACTACAGGGATGAAGGAGTGAGCCATGAGCCTATCAGAGGGGAGAGCCCAGCAGGCAGAGTACCTGGTAAAGGTTTGAGGGTGTCTGATGAGTTCCCAGAACAGCAAGAACAGTGTGGCTGGGGTGGAGTGAGTAGAGATTCACGGGAGAGGAGGTCAGACTTTGCTGGGCCTTGTAGCCTTCATGAGAATGAACACCAATGCATCCTTCCTCGGATTACACTCTCAACATGACTTTTCTGTCCTCTAGGAATTACCTTCTACTCAGAAGTAGGAGGAAAATCACAGTACTGCAGTGTCATGGAAGGCAGAGTTTCAGAGACTGACTGTGTCAGCGTCACCAAAATGACTTTGATAAACAATAAGCTGTGGGGGATGTTGAGAATGGGGTGGGAGAAAAGGCCATTTGAATTAGCGATAAAGATGTCACTGGTGACCTTCAAGGGAGAAGTTTCGATGAAGCAGTAGTGGCAGAAGGCTGAGTGCTAATGTTACAGAGGAAACATGTGGGGAGGAAATGGATGTACTGCTTCCTCAGACCCCGTGACCTTTGTGCCTCAGAGCTGCTGATCTAAAAAGCCCCCCTCCCCTACTGGAGGACTGCAGCCCAGGCAATCAAGCACTTCCCAGCAGAGCCACACAGACCCAGTTCCCATGTATCAGGCTGCTGATGAAAGTGTTTCCAGCAAAGTCTACAAGATTCTATGAAAGGCCTTTGAGGTTGCTCATTCAAGTGAATCCTTTTACTCACTGTTTTTTTTTTTTTTTTTTTTTGGTCATATGAGTGAAGGGAAAGATGTGATTAATAATTCTATCTGCTGATTGATCATTTCTAGTACTTAAAAAGCTATCATTCTGGTTCCAAAGTTTACCTGTATATCTATCCACCCACCGATCCTCTTCCTGATAGCTCTCTCTATGAAAGACAGGCTCTCTTTCTCCACAGGGTGAGTCGGTCCCCCTGGTACTCAGGATGCCAGTCTCCTCCCCACCTTGTCTCTGCCTCGATCCCCCGCAGGGGGATCTTGTTTCTGAACTCTTATGTCTCCTTTTCTTGAAAAAACTCAAGTTATTTCTTTCTGTCTTCAACAATAACACCTCTCCCCACCCATATTCATCTGTAGTTATCCCTCCTGGTCTCTTATTTGCTGAGAACCAACTTTTCTGAATGTCACAGCTGCACGAGCTTCTAATTGCCCTTGACACTCCACTGAAGGCACTGTTGCTAAGGTCCAGTCGTCCATGCCATCTCAGAACATTTATTCCTTATATTTTGTATTATAATCATGTTGGTGTCATTTTTACCTCTGTCTGTAGCATCTAGAACCATCTCTGGCACATAGTAGGCATTCAGTGTTGGATGAATGAATGAATCAGTGAATAAATGAGTCCTGTTTGCTACCTCTTTCATATGTGACTACCATTCTCCCATTAGTTATTCAGTAATGCTCTGGTTTTCATCCTAACCTGTTGACTTTTTTGTGGCTTCTTATCTTTAAATGATGCAACTTCATAGGGTTGTCTTTGTTCTTCTTTTCTCAACAGTATCTATTCTACCTAGGCCAGATCATCAATAACCAGCAGCTTTAATTATAACCTGTTCTGTACCCTGAGCCCTGGTCTCACACCTGTTCTTCAGACTCATATAACCAGCTGTCTACTAACCACGTTCATTGAACTCTCTTTTGGAAGGACCTCAAATATATAAATTCATCACTGAGCCCATAACTTCTGTGTTAGTAAATGGGATAGCTATCCAGTTAGTTACCAAAGCAAGGGGTGTGGGCATTTTCTTAGATATCTCTTCCCTTCACCTATTTCATTTAATCAGATATTAAATTTCTTTAGGTTACCCGATCTTTCCATGCTACCTCCCCACTTTGCTCTCTCTGCTGGCAGGGAGGAGGCTATTGGCTCTGTCTCACAGATATAACGACTCCTAGGATGTAGCTGAAATGTATCCTATGCCTCCCCATGTTTATTGTCATAGTCTGAGTATTACAGGTGACACGTGAAGTTTGTCAGGGCAGGGCTAATGAATGCTGCTTACTGAAACCCCTCCTTTCACACACACACAAGCACACCCGCGTGCGCGCGCGCGCGCACACACACACACACACCCCTGTGCCTGAGCATACAGAGAACTGTGATTAGAGTCAGGATGTTACAAATGCTAGGTTCCAGGCCTTATCTGTGAGACAGAGCCAATAGCCTCCTCCCTGCCAGCAGAGAGAGCAAAGTGGGGAGGTAGCATGGAAAGATCGGGTAAGTCGAACGATAAATGATAAATGATAAAGGCTGTCCTGCTCCCATCTGAAGAGCTTCTCCCTCAAGTAGTGTCAAAGAAAATGGGGGGAAAAGATCAGTAGAAAGGAACTAAAAGATACTTTGATTGGGACAATTCCAACCACATATTTCAAAATCACTTGCTAACTTCCCTATCTCCATTTCACTGTACTGAGTGCCCCTCAATACAGACGTGTCATTTAGAATTGGATTATGTTGCCTCTTTTCTGTATCATTTTAAAGTGAGTTCATCAAATAGTTGGCATCCCAGGCACTAACTGTACAGAGCATGAGACCAGCATAGCAGAGAGAGGGTGGGGGTATGGGCTGGGTGCAGTGCAGGGCCAGCAGAGAGATGGGGACAGGGCTGGGTGCAGGGACAGATTCCCTGGCTTCCTGACTTAGAAGAAGTCACTAGGCCCTTTCATGCAGCAACATCTGTGACACTTTAACTTGCTCATGGCGATATTATTCTCTCATTTGAGTTCTGAGGAGAGGGCTGGGTAGGTGCTGCCATGAAAACATAGGGAGAGGGAAGATACAGGCAGCTTGAGAGAGTGTGGCTCTTCATACTGAAGGCAAAGAGTAACAATTCAAAGATTTTAAGTAGGGGATGATACAATCAGATTAAAGTATTAGGAATAATAATGTAAATAGCCAGTATTCCTTGGTGCTTATTATATAACGGACGCTGTGCCAAATGTTTTAATAGGTTTTCTTAATTTTTAGAACAACTCCATGAGATAAGTACTTTGAATTCCCCTCTTTTTACAGACACTGAAACAAAGACCTAAAGGACCATTTGTTCAACTTCCCACAGACAATAGCAGAGCTGGGATGTAATTCCAGGTTCAATGGACGAAAGTCCATTTCAACCATGACCCTGAGCCCAGAGTCATGATGAAGTAGGTGAATGAGATGGGTTGCTAAGGTAGGTTGTTTTTTCCTTGGATGAATCTCTACCATGCTTCCCAGTCTCATTTTCTATCATTTGCCTGTATTTAAGTTACATAACTGTCATATCTAAAGGCTCTAGGCTCCCTTTTGCCTCTGCCTTAGGCTTAGGTCATGATCCCAGGGTCCTGGGATGAAGTCCCACATCAGGTTCCTTGCTCAGCAGGGAGCCTGCTTTTCCCTCTGCCTACTCTGCCTGCCACTCCACCAGCTTGTGTTCGCACTCTCTCTCTCTCTCTCTCTGACAAACCAACAAACAAATAAATAATAAAAACTTAAAAAAAAATGCAGCTGTCTGGAAGAGGTGCACAGACATAGAGAAATACAGAATTTGTTCAAATGCTATGAAGTAGAGGTGGAGGATGCAGTGGTGGGTCTGGGGCAGGTGTCAGCATTTGTATGGGAATGGGGATTTCTTTCCAGGTTGCTTCCCTACCTTCCTTAATCCAGCAAATGCCCAAATATTCCTTTAGCAGTTCTTAGACTAGTCTGTTTATAGACAGATGTACACTGCATTAGAAGAGTGCTGAACATCAGCCCCTTGCCCTAACATCTTTTTCTCACCTGGCTGTTCTGATGCCTCAAGTTCTCCTATTGAGTTGAGTGATTAATTTGGGTAAGGCATTATGTGACCAGAAGGCCCTATTAGAATGCAAAGGGGCATCATGCTCACACACTAATATGTTAGTAAAGACTGTCTCATCTCTCACACCAGCTGGCTTTCGGTTAGCTGGGAGTAGCAAACGAAGAGTAAGGCTTGAAGCAATAAGCACTTCAGAGGAAGAGCTGGGCCACAGAAGGAAAGAGAAGAGGACAGAGAGGTGAAGAGAATAGAGGAGAGGCAGAGGGAGGCAAGGCCTGGAGGAAGACAGACTCTTCCCACCAGTGACTCAAGGTAGAGCAGTGTCTCCGGAGGGTCCCCAGAGAGTACTGGAAAGGCATTCTCTGGTCCTAGAAATTTGGGGAATGATAGAATAAACCGAGTAAAACTTTGTATTTCTAAAATTCTTCCTAAACTCTTAATTATGCTTACATGCCCATAAATCTTATCAAAATATCAATAATAATATCCATAACCATATTGATAATAATAACTGATACCTATTGAGGACTTGTTTCTTCTCAAGTACCATGTGTGTGCTTTCCATATGGTAGCTCTCTGACTCCTCACAACCCTATCTGCCAGGCTATTCTAATAGAGATTGTTCTATAGACATAGAAGCTGAGGTTTGGAAGAGGTTAAGAAGCATGGCTAAAAGCCCAGCCAAACAAACTGAGGTACTGGATTCTAATTGAAATTCTTGCTTTGACTCCAGCATAAAATCCTTAACCACTACCATGAAGTCATGTCTTGCAGGAGGGTGATTTTCTAAAGCAGGGGTTGGCCAATTTTTTTTTTTTTTTTTTTTTTTTTTTTTGGTAAAGGGCCAGATAGTAAATATTTTTGGCTTTGTGAACCATATGGTGTATGTTCCAACTATTCGGCTCTATTGTTGTAGCCTGAAAGCAGCCACAGATGATATGTAAACAAATGGGTATGACTGTGTTCCAATGAAACCACATTTACAGAAACAGGAGAATGGCCTGTTCTAAAGAGACTTTAAAAAGGCCAAAAGAGTATACAGTCAAAATGATCCTTCAAATAACAGTAGTTGCTTACAAGGAGGGGAATTACTTTCCACAGTATAGCTAGCTTATGGAATTACAACAGCAAAGAATTAATGTTTTTGTTTCTCTGTGCATTTTAGTAGTGATCTCTCTGTTCCCTTAAGGGTGGAGACCAAGCTTGGTTTGAAATAGGGGGAGAGCAGTGAAGGACCAGCACCTCCTTCTTCTTTTGTGTGTCAGGTGAGTATAGTTGAATTCTGTAAGACAAAATATATGGGTGGTGCCATTCCATTGGAGATTCTTTCCCCAAATACTTAAGGGCAAAGCATCTTATGGCCTTAAAGTCCCTGCAGCATTCTTGAGAAAATGCTTGGCTGGGGTTATTTGTACAACGCCTGTCTGAACAGTAGGGAAAACTACACTTAGAAGAGTTGGAAGAAATGGTTTGGGGCTCGAAAAGAGGACAAGCTGGCCCTGGGGTGGTACTGACTGATCGGATATTACGGGGATGCGAGTTGTCTGGAAGCGGGTATGATTTCTTTGGAGGCATCTATTGTGAATCCCTTGAGACCTAAGGAGAAAAATGCCTTATTTTGATCCATTATAGGGACTCAGTTTAGGTCTAATGTCAGGGGAACCAAGGCTAGCCCAGGGACAGAGAAGCTATGCATGGGTGGAAAGCTTAGACAAGTATTAAGAAGGTTGTTTTCATGCAGATGCAAACAAATCTCTAATACAGGTTTGTTTCTTTTCTTTTCTTTTTCTTTCTTTTTTTTTTTTTTTTAAAGATTTTACTTATTTATTTGAGAGAGAGACAGTGAGAAAGAGCATGAGCGAGGAGAAGGTCAGAGGGAGAAGCAGACTCCCCATGGAGCTGGGATCCTGATGCAGGACTCGATCCCGGGACTCCGGGATCATGACCTGAGCCGAAGGCAGTCGTCCAATCAACTGAGCCACCCAGGCGTCCCTACAGGTTTGTTTCTTGTGGCCAAAGCCATACTTTCCAAGACTATTTTCTTCAGTTACAAGTGTCTTTGGATTTGCGATTGAGGGACAAGGATTGCATGATGGCCACACACCACACTCAAGATGTGATTTTAGCCTCCATCCGGGCTGGGCCACTTCCTCACTGCAACCTGGGAATGTCCAGACCTCCAAGCTTAAATGTCTTTATCTAAAATGAAGGTGACAATAATGCCTACTTCCTAAAAATATGGTAAAGGCTAAAATATTTCATAAACAAAACATTTTGCTCTGTGTCTAGTCTATAGTAAATGCTCAGTAACCTTAGCTTTTATGATCAGATATCAGTAAGCATTTATTAGCCATCCTTAGTAGAGCATACTGGGTTTCCCAGAATGATTTCCACAAAAATAGTGCCCCCCCCTCCAAATATTAGATAAATAAGAGACAGAAATCTCCTTTGCTTCAGGAAGAGAAAATGGAGACAGTATATACATAGGTCAGGCAAGAGAGGCTGGCTTAGGCATGAGGCATACTTGGATTCTGTCCTGATTTTGCTACTCTGAGTAGAGTTGACCCTTACCAACTCAGGGGTTATGGGCGCGGACAACAGGCACTGTCAAAAATCTATGTATTTATTATTTGTCCTACTACTACTACTACTACTACTACTACTACTACTACTACTACTACACAGTCTACTGTTGACTGAAAGCCTTATCAATAACACAAATAGCCAGTTAACTTACATTTTGTATGTTATATGTATTATATACTGTGTTCTTACAATAAAGAAAGTTGGAGAAAAGGAAATGTTCTTAATAAAACCAAAAGGAAGAGAAAACACATTTATGGTACTGTACTATAATTACCCCCCAAATCTGCATGTATGTGGATTTGTATCATTCAAGAGTCAACCATACTTGGAATATTAATTTGTGAATTTACTTGATTTTCTGGGCCTTAGGTTCATGTTACATTAAAAAAAGGAAATGTGAGAAGTAATATTTGCCAGCTTTCTAAAGCAGTATCTGGATTAGGGAAAGAGAGAATACATTGGTCCATAATAAATAGCAGCTACTTGCATTGGGCCCACCACATTGGTGCTCTTCTTATTAATGGTTTGTTACAGAAAGGCGGTGGGCAGTAAGCGGGGGCTGAGCACCTACTGGAAAAGACCTCACAGCGTGACAGGGGGTCCTTAGCATGCAAATAGAAGAGGATCAATGACAACCTCACTTTACAATTTTATCCCAAATCATTGTCAAAGCTTTATTTTATTTTCCTTTTTATTATATCCTGAACACATATGAGAGGGATGGCTTTTAACGGTTTTGACTCAGCCTGGTCCAAACTGAACACAAGTCTGACGAAGCAGTGAACACAGCTGGGTCAGAGTTCTGGAGGAGGCTGGTGGTTAAAGGCCCTCCCTGACGTAGTGGGGGCACAGTTGGTGGAGAGGTGACTGGTGGAGGTACAGTGTGAGTGCATGAGTGTGTGGGGAGGGGAACATTTTGAGATTAAATGTAAAAATCCACCATGACTCATGCTATTAAGAAAAAAACCCAAACAGCTTAAAAAGTCATGTTCCAAAGAAGAAAACAGCTGAAAAAGTCATGTTAAAAGTGTGGAAACTGAGAACTTTCTTGTTTGGGTCCAAGGCCCTGCTATTTGTCTTATTTGCAATGCAAAGCAATCCTTTGTAGCAAAGAACATAGCATTTTTTTTTCCAAGTGAGTAACACATTTACATGATTCAAAAATCAAAATTATATAAAAGTACACACAAAGAAGTTCGCTCCATGTCTGTCTCCATCTCTCCTATCTTCTCTCACTCTGAACTCTATGTATTCATTTTGGTTTGTTGGCTTGTTTATCCTTCCAATATTTCTTTTTTTTTTTTTTTTTTAAAGATTTATTTATTTATTTATTTGACAGAGAGAGATCACAAGTAGGCAGAGAGGCGGGCAGAGAGAGAGAGAGAGGAGGAAACAGGCTCCCTGCTGAGCAGAGAGCCCGATGCGGGACTCGATCCCAGGACCCTGAGATCATGACCTGAGCCGAAGGCAGCGGCTTAACCCACTGAGCCACCCAGGCGCCCGATCCTTCCAATATTTCTTTATGCGTATGCAAGTAGATAAGAATAAAATATATTCTTACCTACCCTCCTCATTTTATTACACAGAATGTAGCATTCAGTACATACTGGTTTGCACATTGTTTTCTTTACTGAACAGTATAACCTGAACATCTCTCCACATCAGTACAGAAAAGGTTTTCATCATGTTTTTACAGCTGTGTACTATTAGTTATGTAAATGGGCCATAGTTATTTTGGGTTCTGTCCAAGCTCTGCTGCAGTAAGTGGCCTTGTGCATTTTTCTTTACTATGTGTGCAGAAGTAGCCGTTGGAAAGATGTCCAGAGGTGGGATAGTTGGGTCCAGGGAACACCAAACCAAAATTTTGGTGGGTATTGCTGGACTTCCTCCAAAGGAGCTGGACCATTGTGCCCTTCATGGTAATGTTATTTTCATTTGTATTTATCATACTAACTTTTATTTCACCAGGAATATTTCTTTTTCTGTGAAATGTGTATTAATGTGCTTTGCTCATTTTTCTATGGAATTATTTCTCATCTCCTTAATTTCTGGGTCTCTTCAGAAGTACATTATCTCTTCAGGAGAACAGTATTTGTCATTGATCTGATTTGTCATTTCTTTCTAGTTTATCATTTAATCCTTTACTTTGTTTATCTGTATTTGCCAGGCAAGTGGATTTTTAAAAAAAAAAAAATCATGCTATTTAACTTACCTTCTTTAGTTTTTTGGCTTCTTTATTTTTGGCATAGAAGGGCCTTTCCTATGCCAAATCAGCAGGAAATTCACCCATATTTTCTTCTTTTTTTTAAATTTTTATTTATTTCTTTTTACTTTTAATATCTGATAAAATTAAAGGCTTTTCCTGATGTACAATGTGAGGCATAGATCCAATTCTCCTTTTTCTTTACATGGACAATCAGTTGTCCCATTAATCTAAATACCCATCTTTATTCTGTTAATATGAGTGTCATCTTTGTCATATACCATATTTCTGAATAGATTTGTGTCTATTTTTGAAGATTTTATTCTATTCCACTGGTCTCTCTATTCATGTGCCAATATTAGACATTTAACTAATAATACTCTGGCCTGTTTTATTATCTGGTAAATTGAATCTTAATCTTCTTTTTTTCTTTTAGTTTTTCTAGCTATTTAATTTTTTTATTTTTCCACATGAACTTTATGCTGTTGTTTTTATTGGGGTAATAATATATTTAGAAATTAACTTGAGGAGAATTGACACCTTTCCCTTATTGAGTCTCCCTATCCACAATGGCCAAGTTATGTCTTGTATTCATTTAAGATATAGGGGAAGAAAAAAATTCCCATCTATCCTCCTTAGTTCTTCAGCTGAGGCCCTACAAATTAGACAGACAAAAGACAAATTAAGAAGAGAAAAGCAAACAGTTTATTAACATATGCTGTGCTCAAAGTAGAGAAACCTCAGTGATGAGTAACTCAAAGAGGTGATAAAAAAAAACAACAACTGGGACTTATTTAGCATCTTAACAAAAGAACAATAAATTTGTTAAGAAGGTACAAGAAAAAAGAAAGGTGGTTTGGTCTTTTAGAGGTGGCAAATTGTGGGAAGGTAAATGTATAGGGGAAAGAAATGAAAGGTATGGGCTATTTAGTAAAGTATGTTATGTACATTCTCTGGACTGAAAAGTCTAGAGTCACTTTTGGTTATAAAGAATCGTTGTCCTTCCTGGTAGAGAAGGTAGGACAGAGTGTTCTTGTGTCTTCTTTTTTTCAATTGCTTTTAGACCTAAACAATCCTTGTTGGAGTGTCATATTTTGGGTTGGCAATTTCTAAATCCCTTCAAAGTATGTTGTTGTGTTCTTCAGAAGGACTTGAAAATTTTCCTCAAATAAATTTGTAAATTTTGTATTCAGTTTTTTCCCCTTTGTATTTTGTATTTTTTTGGATCTAGTGTATATATAGTCTTCTATTCCATTTTATCTTCAGACTGGTTGTCTTTAAAATTAAAACACTGAGAAGCACCATGAGGCAAACCACATATTGCACTG
Source organism: Mustela nigripes (assembly GCF_022355385.1). Taxonomy (NCBI): domain Eukaryota; kingdom Metazoa; phylum Chordata; class Mammalia; order Carnivora; family Mustelidae; genus Mustela; species Mustela nigripes. Next base: position 86,450,123 of record NC_081561.1, on the reverse strand, counting down.
AAGTAATATATAAAGTCAATCATTGAAAGACAGAATGAGTCAGCTTCAGAGCCAATTCAATCAACAAAATTTGTACAGACACTTGTCATTACCACGAAGCTACTATAACACATACTGGTTATGTAGCTTCTAAAATCTGAACAACTCAAAGAAAGAGTTGTTAATGGAAGTTATAGAATGCCAAAGCATAGTCAGAGATATGATTGTAAAAGGGTTTTGTTCTCATTCATAACTCCTCACTGCCTCCTAATGGGTGGTCTTTGTATTTGAAGGGCCCTCTCTTTTGCTGAGGGTCTAGATGTGAGCGTATGAGTTAAGAGGCTATCGGACTGGGTGGAAATAAGTTGTTCTGGTAAGAAATAAAAGAGAGATTTAGATGACTGGGGGAAAATCCTAGACTATGAAAGCCCAGAGGCAGCTGGGCTGGGAATTGGAGGGGGGAAGGAAAAGCCCCCTGGTTGGAGGAAAAGTGTGGGTATAGAAGAACAAATCATACTGGGATATTTGAATTTGTGTGGTGAAAGCTGGGCCATGTTAACCTTCTCTGACTCCCCTGTGGAATGGTTGTCAATGGGGAATGAGCTGAATGTTGTGAGTTGGCAGTTGAGGGATTTTTGAGTGTTAGGAAACAGTGTTGATATTGGGTGGTCAGCCGTATCTCCTCTTGATCCAGAATCTATGAACATCACAAACATTAAGTCTGTCTTGGATTGAAGAGGTAGAGAGAAATTCTCAATCAAGATGAATTCAGAAAACGGATTGGGATGGAATTTGATTAGGAGGGAGGGACAATAGGAAACACAGTAGTGACGATCTGAGAAAGGCTGGGGAAAGAAGGGTAAAGTTGACACCAACATTTATTAAGCATCTGTTTGATGGGTGAAGATATAAAGCTGGGGGATATTAGGTGAATGGCTCAAGGGTACTCAGTTTAGAGGTGGAATATGCATGATTGGGAAATGGGTTGCCTCTCCCAAACGGCTCCGTCTCCATGTTAGGATTTGTGCTTTGGTTCCTGCCAGTTGTAGTCCAGAGTTTCCCAACCCTGTGACTGTGGACACCCAGAAGATTGCTGGTAGCCATTGCAAGGGATTCAAGAATCCTTTATATTCTAACCATCGCTTGTAGATTAAATATTTCTAACACATATGTGTTGTTACTCTTCCAAATGAACTTATATTAATCTCAGTTTAATCAAGAGATAGAAACCAACAGTAATGTAAAACAGGGGAAATTTAATATAAAGAATTATTAAACTATGATAGAAGAGTATCTATAAAGATATAAAGACAACTTTAAAGGGTGTCCTAGGGCTGAGAAAGAATACCCATGGATGGACAGCTTGGAAGGAGGTGTTCCTTTCCTCAGTCTGGAGTTTAGGGCTTGCTGGAGAAGGTGTGTTTATAACCTGTCGGATGTCAGAGAGGATGGTCATTTACCATGACCAGAGTGGTTCATAGTTGCTGGATGAGAAGGAAGCAATCTCCTCGTTCAGCATGGGCACACAGACAAACAGAGGGAGTAGAAGGTACATGTTATGAACTGAATGTTTGTTCCCCTCCAGTTGATATGTTGAAGCCCAAATGTGATGGTGCTGGAGGTGAGGCCACTGGAAGGAAATCAGGTCATGAGTGTGCAGCCCCACGATGGGATTAGTGTCCTTCTAAGAACACAAAGACAGCTGAATCTTTCTCCCTCACTATCTCCTCTCTACAAGAAAACCAGCTATCTATAAACTAGGAAGAGCTTCACCAGGAAGTCCCAGCCACCTCTGCACAACTCTATAGATTACTATGAAGAACACACATTAAACATATGTGGAAGTGTACTGAATAGTATCAATCATCATTGCTATTGCTAGTAATAGAATAACTTTTTAATAAGGTTTCCTTTGCATTTCAGTGGATTTCATTTGCAAATTTGTGGGATGGATACTCACACACAGAAACACACACATGGTTTCTACTCTTCTAACCAAACTCACTAATACCTAAGAAATTCAAAATTTCTGTAGAGTCTGCATTATATAGAAGATTCTGTCATTGAACTCTACTGGTAAACCTGTACCTAAACATTATAGGTCCCCAGTGCTGCAGCACCTGGTTTGCATCTGAGAACACTGACCTGAATGACATTTTCAGGAAGTAGGTGAGAAGAGAGGAGAGAAGGGAGAATCAAGAGCAAAGTTATTTTCATATAAAATGAAACAATCAAGTCAGCTGACAGTGTGCTAGATGAGCCCCCTCACTTTACAGGTTGAAATTTTACCTTAAACTCAACTTTTCGGTAAAAGAAAAAAGAAGAAAATTCTAGGATACAAATTGTGAAACTTGTAACGATAACGTGATACTTTAATTTGGTTAAAATGCCTGACAGTATAAGTCAGTACAGCTTTTGGCTGACACAAATGAAGAGTTATGCTCAAGTGCACAAAAGCTTTCCCATGAGCGACTTGTTTTTGGTTTTAATAAGTCTCCATCTCTTTAAGTGGATTGCCGGTAAACTCTTTTGCTAGTTTAATGCTAGAAAACAAATGGGAACCTTGAGGTTTTTCCCCTCAAGTTGCCTATTTCTAATATCAAGATTGCTACAGCCATCTGGGGGATGGGAACATGGAGACAAGAGAAAGCATCAAAAAATATTTTGGGCTGGGGAAGTAACAGAAAGAAACACATCGTAAGGAAGAATATTTTTATATATTTTTATAATTATTTTTATAGAATATTTTTATATGAAGTATGTAGCTAAGAAACTCAACAAGCTGACTAATAGTTCAGGTATACAAGTCCCGAGAAGTTATCCAGGCAAGCCCCTTCCTAGGTTAAATGAGGACACTGAGCCCGAGCTCCACAGTGGGACTTGCCCAAAAGCTAATAGCTGATTTTTGGTAGAGCTATGTCTGGTGATTGATCTGAGAATTTGTGTCAACTGTTCATTTCATAAAACTCCATTGAACTTTAGAGGAAACATGTGCTCGAATGTTAAATACTTTTATGTGCCCTAAGAGCTATGGATCTCAAAAGATTATTTCCTATTTGGGACCTCAGTTGTGAATGTTCCTTTCTCAAGCTACAGTATCCTCACTGGGCTTTCCCATTCTCCAAATCTACTAACTTGTTCTCTAGCCAACCATAGCACAATACCAGACTCCATGTCAACTTACTTCCTCTCTCTTTAACTTTCCTGAGCCCAACCCAACCATAGGTCACCATAGGTCACCCTCGATCAGCTTTCCTTACATCTCCATCAGTCTATGAAGCACAGCTATAAGAGGACCAGTCAGTGTGAGGTCTTGGCTCAACGAAGATTCAGGTGCCACAATGCCATTACCTCTTCATGTTGCCACTTTCTTCTCTGCTGAGGAGCCTCCTCAGTATTATCCTCATAGTGGAGACTTGAAGGACCTCTGTCTTTAAACTCCCTTTTTCCTGCTCCACAAATCATCAAACCACCTATCTAAACAATTCTTTTTTCTTTTCTTTTATTTCTTTCTTTCTTTTTTTTTTTTTTACCAAGATGATCCAAGCCAAAATGTGTGAGCTTCATCAATTAAACTTATCTTCCATTCAAACAACCTATCATTACATCTTTTTCTTTGTTCTTATTTTCATATTCAAAGAAGAGATAGTCTCTCTGTGTCCTAGATCAGGGATTCTCAAGCTTGGTTGCATGTTAGAAACAATCAGGGATTTTGATGGCCAGGCACTCCCAGCTAATTAAATCAGAAACTTGTATTTAAAGCTCCCAGGTGATTCCATTATATGTCCAAGTTTCAGAACCACTTCTCTAGATCTCTTGTCTCAGCTCAACTTTGAAGAGTGTCTGTACCCTTGTTTTTCTGTCTCTCTTCCAGTTTTTCATTCTTTCCCCCCTCCTTTTGTTTTATGCATTTTACCTTTCAGTATTTCTAGACCTCCTGATGAGCAAATATCTCCCTTTATGTTGCTGTCTTCTCTAGCAACCATACTACTTGCTTACTTCTGTTTGCTATCAAATGTGTGGAAGAGACTGAGCCTTCCACTTACACTTGTCTCCCACTTTGTTAGTAATCTGCCTTCTAAATCCCCTACTCTGTTAGGACAACCTTTGAAATGGACTTAATTTTCTTGCCTCAATTTAAGTGACTTCTGAGATTCTTGACTACTGCCTCCTTGAAGTGCTTGATTTTTACGGAACTACCTTATCCATGTTCTTTATGTCAGCCTTCTTTTCCTTATTCACTAATATAAACGCATTCAGACTCTTTCCTTAAATACCTGGTTTCCTCTGTCTACTTTTGCTCTTTCTTTTCAGGAACTTAGGTATGACATTTCTATTTCTGTGGCAGGAGGCCTTTCTCTCTACCTCTTTTCTTTATCCCCCTTACCTCTGATGGAAAACACATCTTTGGAAAGATGGAATAAAGAGATAGAGACCACACTATAAGACTGCAGTCTAATGGTTTTAGAACAACAATGCTGAATCCCTGCTGCATGGGTTAGAACCCCAGCTCTCATCAGTAGCTTTGTGGCATTAGATACTCTACTTAGCCACTTTGTGTCTCAATATCCACCATAAAAAAAAAAAAAAAGAAAATGATAGCATTTATTTCATAAGGAACAAGTTAGTTAACTTGTATAAAGTGCTTAGAATAGTCCCTGGCATATAAACGTTATATAAATTTTAGCTATTTTTAGAAACCTTAATATAAGAAGAGAAAGAGTTTTTTGTCATATTTTGCCTTGTTTTTCCATTAGGTAAAGATTCACTCTACCTGAGCAAGATCCTACAGTCAATGGTAAACAGTTTCTTTAGAATCCTAAAGTTAATTCTTGATGATCTCCTTAGGAGGGGATGCTGTGAGGTAGTGTCTGGAAATAGAAATACCACAGGGGATCCCAGAGAGGGCAGGGTAGGAAAGAGGGTGAATGGATTAGAGAGAGAGAGAGTGAGAAGCCCATCTGAGGAGCATGTACCATCCTTCAGTCTCAAGGAGGGTGTGTGTGTGTGTGTGTGTTTCTACTAGTAGACTCCACCTGCATAGCTTTCCAGATAAGCTACTATGATCACATTGGTGAGGTTGTATTTTTTAATGCTCCAATCTCAAACTCCTGGCTTCTGAATCAAAGTTCTCTATCTCCAGTAGTTTAGTAAGCAACAACCCTTGGGGATCCAGCTCTCTGCTCAGCATAATACATCTTTCCCTTGGAGCCACCATTATCCAAAACGTATTTATATTGTCAGAAATACCTTTCCTCTAATCACTCAGGCTTGAGACCTATAGTTATCTCCAATTATTACCATTAGAATTCAAGCTCTATTTTGTACTAAGTGATCTGAAGGAGGCCATTTACATTTCTGATCTGCATTTCCTTATCTGTAATTTGTAGTTAATTTTGACTGCCTCATAAGGGTTACTGAGAGGACAATGGTACACTACCGTAACTGCTAGTAGTAGTAATATGGAAAATAGCATTATTAGTAATGATGATAGCTAACATTTATTGATCTCTTAGTATTTTCTCACTTAACCCTCATAATAACTCTATGAGACAGGTTGTCTCAGAATAAGACAGGTCCCAGAATAAGAAAATGAAGCCTATAAAAGGCTCATGCATTGATTCAACAAATGTTTACTGAATGTCTAGTCTATACCAGGTGTTTTTCTAAGAGTTTGAGATGCATCAGTGCATTAGACAACATCTTTGATCTTAAGGAGCTTATCTCCTAGTTGGGATAACCAAGTCAACAAATAAAATAAATACAGACTGGGAAGAGTCCTGTGAAGTAAACAGTAGAGGCCTGTGTGATGGAGTTACAGGTAGACTGCCCTACTTTGGATAGAATAATTAAGAAGGTTTTTCTTTAAGCTGAGACACAGTGATAAGAAACGATTCACCCAGGAAAGGCCTGAGAGGGAGTACAGAGGCCTTAACACAAGTGAGGGCTGGCGTGTTTGAGAGAACTGAAGATAAGGGGCAAAGTGAGGCTGGGGGAGTTGAGGGAAATGGGGTGGGACAGCCCCAGAAGAGGAGATTCTTGTGCACCATGGCAAGGAGTTTGGGGCTTATTGCAATGCAATGAGAAGACTGAATAGACTTAGAGCAGTGAAAAGACTGGTCTCAGTTAAAATTTGAAGTAGCTCTCTGGGGGTGGGGCACCTGGGTAGCTCAGCCGGCTAAGTGTCTGACTCTTGATTTCAGCTGGGGTCATGATCTTTGGGTCCTGGGATCAAGCCCCACATCAGTCCCTGTGCTCTGTAGGCAGTCGGCTTGAGGATGGTCTTTCTCCCTTTCCCTCTCCCTCTGACCCTCCTCCCACTCACAGAAGCATGCACGATCTCTCTCTCAAATAAATAAATAAATCTTAATAAAATAAAATAGCTCTCTGTCAGTGTGGTGAATGAGCTTGTAGGAGTGCAAGAGGGAGCCCTGGAAGACCGGAAGGGGGACAACTGCCACAGTCCAGGCAGAAGCTGGTGAGGCTTGGGCTTGGGAGTGGTTGCAGAGGGAGAAAAGCACATGGATGAGGGGCCTATTTGGGAGGCAGGGTCTTTGTGACTTGCTGGTGGGTATGGAGCAAAGTCAGGAAAGAGGAGGACCCAAAGATCGATTTTGAACTGAAGCAAGTGGGTGAATGGCGGGACGATAACTGAGCTGGGAGGGCTGGGGTAGAAGCAAGTTTTGAGAAAAAGAAATGAGACATGAATTCAAGAGTTACGTTTTAACTATGTTTAAAGAAAAAACAAAAAAAAGATAAGCGGGCCTCCAAAAGAAGAGGTCAATTAGACATTTGGATACATGCCCCTGGGTGAGAAAATCGGGGTTTATCTGCATATACATGGTGTTTAGAGCCATGGGCCTGAAGCAGAAAACATACTTAAAGAAAAGGCAGCTCATAAGCACTGAGGACCCCTAACATTTATAATGTATAGGTCAGGCCGAGGAGAAGAATCCAGACATGTGAGAAAAGAAACCTGTTCCAAGTCACCCAGTCAGTAAGGAGCTGAACGATGATCACGGGTGAGGGTTTGCGCAGTCCCAAGGGCTCTAGCACGTGGAGACCCCCCTTCCTGCAGTCTGAATTATTGCAACAGCCTCTTCCACCTCAGAATGCTGAGTCTGGCATTCAAAGCCAGCGTTGATGGACTCGTCCCCACTTCCCCAACGCTTTTCTGTCACCACAGATGTTCCCGTATTGGTTGACCGAGAAGCGCTCTACAACCTACAAACTTCTAGGAACATGCAGGTATTCCTCTAGGTCGCAGGAACCAAGCCCGCAGTAACATTCATTCATTCAATGAATATTGGGTCCTTGCTGTGTGTCAGGCCCCATCGAAGCTCCTGCAGGGACTGCAGAGAACAGAGCAGGTGAGGTCCCCACTCTTGTGGAACTGACACCGGGGAGGCAGGACTTTCTATTCCAGTTCTCTCAGGGGCCCTCCCCAGGGTCACAGCCATTTCCACTTCTACAAATGTTCATTCTTCCTCCTCACCTTGTTTTGTCTCTTCCACTTTCTCAAAACCTTCCTTTCCACAGAAGCCAAACAGTGTAAAAAGAGCATCTGTTAGGTTGCCACAGGTGAGTCGTTGATAGGACTTAACATGAACATCACCTGCTCCCCTCCATTCCCTCCCACTGAGATACACAACTACCTGCAGAGATCCTGCTCTAAGCAGAGACATCAACACAGAAACACCTGCAGAAAGCATCAGATCTCCCTATATAAACTGGTACAAAGAGACCAACCTAGAGGAACAGACCTTCAAAAGAGGAGGAGTGAGAACACCAGCGTTGGTGAGTAAAACAAAAGAGGGAATTTAGGGAGAAAAGGTGTTGCAGAGAAAATGAATGGTGATAGAAGAGATGAAGGCGATGGGAGAGAAGTGATCAGCAGAACAACTTCAGGTTCCGCAGACAGATGGTAAACCCAGAAGGTCCATGGGTAATGAGCTCTTGGTACTATTCTGTGCTCCCTTGCCTGACTCATTACCTGTTGCCAAGAACAAGAGGCAGAGAGAGCCACACCTCGGGGTTCTTCTCATGAGCTCAGGTTCAGACTCTTTAAGACTCTTGTGAGGAAGGTCAGTTCTTCCTCTCCAGCAAGTGCAGGCTATATTAGGGATGTTTCCCTGGGTGTTAACCTATTTAACACTAAAGCCTTCTCAACCAGTAGATTAGTCTAATGTTTTCTGATGGCATTCATACATAATTCTCTCATATGCTTACCTACAGCGAACAAACAAATAACTTCCATTAGCACAAGTGACATGGTCGAATAACGAGTTATGATGTAACACGTGTGCAAAGCATCATCTTTATTGAAGACTAGTGATACACAGGTTAATTTCTTTATGTTCCAGCAGATGGAGCCACAGCCTGGAGGGGCTCCATATGCTTCAATGACCCATGCCCACCGCTCAAAAAAATCAATAACAAGAAGACCCATGCGGAAGGAGAAGGAGAATTGCAATATATATATGTGTATATATATATATGTGTGTGTGTGTGTGTGTGTGTGTGTGTATATATATATATATATGAAGAATAATGTAATTTGGTATAGAATTCTTCTGTGGTTGTGCCAAGTACCTGTACCAGTGTTTAATTCACAGTAGACGCTCCACAGCTCATGAATGAATACTTGTGACATAATCTGATGACTAGGCTGTATCCTGAGCATACTTAGAATAGTAATTTTCTCCTCTTCATTTGGCTTTGTTTTTCTCTCCTGTCCCTTTTATTATTTGCATATGCATGCCCTTTGGACACCCACTTCCCATCAAAATGTCATGGAAAAATTCTGTGAAGCTTGCCTGCAGGGTCAATCTGATGTCAGAGGGAGGTGTTGGGAGAGGCAAGTGATAAAAATAGCCCAGCTGAGGTTCCCACCTGCTCCTCCTCCCTTAACACGGCACTCTAGGCGGTATTTCTCGAATTGTGTTTCTTTAGCCATCTGCTTCAGTATCATCTGGGTTGTTAGTCAAAAATTCCAATTCCCAGGCCACAGCCCAAAAAGTCTGATTCAGTGCTTCTGGGTGGGGGTACCTGACGTCGTTCCTCTGCACAACCAGGCTTGAGAATCTCTCTTTTAGAGGAAGGTGAGCCAGCCATCTTTTATCCCTAATCCTGAAATCCAGGAAGGACTGAAAACTTTGAAAACTGTAACTTTTTCATAACTCCTTTGGGGGAGCAAACTAGGACCCACGAAGTGCCACAAAGACACTTACGATTCTTTTTTATTGCATGTGATGTGAACTTTCAAACATTCTGCTGCAGAGATATTCATAATCTGTTTGATTAGAAGGTGTTGCCCCAACCCCATTAGGAATGACATGGGAATATATGGTTTAGACCCTGGATTGCTTTTCTGTTGTGCAAACATTTTTTTACATTCAGAAACACATACGGCCTCAAGAAGTTCAGATAAAGGGCACTTGGACTGGGTTCTCATGTCCCATCTGTAGGCGATGTTTGAAGCAGTTATATTTAGGTCTGACAATAATAAGAAAGCCTAATAGAAAGGAGACTGGATCGGGACCCTGGAGACTTCCTTTCTGGGCCTCCATTCTCCTGAAAATGAGAAAGGAGATGATATTTAAGGCCTCCTGACTCTAAAATTTTGATTTTTACACCTTCTTGCTCTTGCAAATGTTGAGGCATTGCGGCCACAAAGATTCAATTGTGGTCTTATTTTTGCTGAGAAGATCTAAAAAGGTAAAAATGTTTCTTGGTCTTTGGGGCTTGGAGACAGATTTTTGAATTCTGATCTGTCTCTCAGTAGTGTGAAAAGGCATTCATCCAAATACTGTAGCTACTTTGATACATTACTGCACTCAGTAAAGCTGCTAGGAAACTACTAGAAGGCAGATGCAGTCATAAACTCCAGAGAGTGCTACGGAACACTGTGGAAGAAGGTTTGACTTATGTTAGGCAGAGGAGGAAGAAAGAGATTCAAGATAGCAAATCTGACAAAGCCTCCATTACCAGCTGATCTCAGAGTGGATTTCATCCAAGGGGCAAAAAATCACCTTTAAGCAGAATCCTAGGGATCCCTAACCCCACGTGAGTAGGGTCTCTCTAGTCCTCTATGCAGTTATTGATGTTTAAATGATCATTCTAGGACCCTATGAAAACCTGAAGCAAGATTTAGAAAAATCTGAAAAAAAAAATAACCCCAAAACCCTCATAATAAAATAAAACAAAGTAACATCCTCTGAGTTTATTCTATCAGAAGCAAATTGTGTCCCCCTAAAATATACATGTTGAGGTCTTAACTGCCCCTTCACCCCAGTATCTCAGAATATAAACTTATTTGGAGACAGGGTCTTCATAGAGGCAATGATGTTAAAATGAGGTCTTTAAACTCATTATTGGATGACTGGCATCCTTATATGGAAGGGAAATCTGTATGCACATGTGCAGGGAGAACATCATGAGAACAAGAAGGTGGCCATCTAGAAGCCAAGGAGAGAGGCCCCACGAAATGACACACACACTTTAGTCCAATGGCGGAGGTGGTCCTTGGTAACTCTAGTGTGTGCATTCTAGTGCTCTTTCATTCCTGGCTTGGTTTATGCTCCATTCTTTGTTTTCCATTTGTTTTGTTTTCTAATTTTTTCTTCCAGTGTTACCTTACTGTACTGGATATCTATTTATAAGCTTCCTGAAATTCTTTTTAGGTTTAGAGATGATATAAATTGATAAGTAAATACTGTCTTTCCTGAGCCCATTTAGCTTCTACATGGTTGGTATGAAACAATTCGACAGCAACAGACAGTTACCCTCTAACTACTGGGGAAAGAACTGTGAGAGATGGGAAGGTTTAGTTTCACAGAGCAAATGATTTCTCACTCTGGACAAGAGTTCTTTAGGCAATATGCCATTTTAAAGTGGTGTTTGCATAGTTCAAACAGTTAGGGCTGTCTTCAACTCTTCATGATACAGAACAGGGGAAAGGGACAACATTTCTACATGAAGGAATTTTATGAAGTATGTCCATACGTCCATCAAGCAAAAAGAATGACCATTCACTGAGCACCTGTTCCATAGTCAGCTCTGGGCTGGACACATGTTGTGCAGCTGGTCATCTAATCCCAGTAATAACTGTGCAAGGAGATCTTTCTAACTTCCTACTTAGGACCAAAAAACACCCAGCTCAGAGGGGTAAAGTAACTTCTTTAAGAGCAGGCAATGAGTAAAATGTTGAGCAGAGATTTTTTTTAAATACTTTTCATTTTTTTAAAATATTTTATTTATTTGAGAAAGTGAACACAGAGGGAGAGTGAGAGGGAAAAGCAGAATTCCCACTGAGCAGGGAGCCCGATGTGGGGCTCGATCTCAGAACCCTGAAATCATGACCTGAACCACAGGCAAATGCTTAACTGACTGAGTCACCCAGGTGCCCCTGAGCAGAGATTTGATACAGAGAAATCTGACTCTTAACTCCATAATGCTTACATTCCTCCCAATTGCCTCCTTACAGTTTACCCACTGCTCGTCTCTCTTACATAGAAATAAGAGAATCAATACTTCTAGAAATGTCATTGATGAAGACACTTACCTTAAATTGAACATTTATAAATTTGAGGCCAAGACAATAAAAGTATCTGCGTTTAGTGTAAATGTGAATAAAGAACATGTAAAGAAATGACTGCATATTTTTAGAACAGCGTGGTTTCTAAACCATGTGGGGCACAGAAAAGGATTAGGAAAAAGATTTGGAGTGAAAACAAAGAAAACAGATTAACTCCAGACTATGGTTTTCATCCATTCCTTAGTGAGAAGGGGTGGGAAGACAGTAAAGAACAACTCTCTATATTTACTGTAGATACTGTCTCCTAATCCATGGAGGGAAGACTGTCGCGAAAATTACTAGTTGCCCCCAATATCCATTTTCTCCCGATTAAAAGGGTGTGTGGTTGGGGCGCCTGTGTGGGTCAGTCAGTTATACGTCTGACTCAACTCTTGGTGTCAGTTCAGGTCATGGTCTAGGTTTGGTTGATGGAGTCCCAAGTTGAACCCTGTGTCTGAACTCCATGCTAGGCAGATTCTCTCTCTCCCTCTGCTTCTGCTCATCATTTAAATAAATAAGTAAGTAAGTAAGTAAATAAATAAATAAATAAATAGTGGTTACCCAGGTAAAGTATATATTTCATAGTCTTCCTTGCAGAAAGATATAGACATAGACATTGGCCAAGTGGCTGTGAGCAGAGGTGCTCTTGTGCCTCTTCTCACTGTGCTCTTGAGGGAGGGGTGGGCTCCCATACTCTGTACTCCTCCCTTTGGCTGGAAAGCAGGTGTGGTGGTGGGGTCTGAATCAGACACTGTAGACCTTCAGATGGAAACCAGGTTGTTGGGGATGAAAGAGTAATAAAAAGAAGAGCCTCAAGATCATGGAACTGCTTCCCTAGCCTGATTGCCTACCTGTACTTTTATATAGGAGAGATATGAAAAATCTGTTTCTAAAACCATCACTCTTTTGTCTCATTTTTATTGCAGCCAAACCATTATTCTCACTAATAAGCTATATTTTAACTAATAATTAAACAAAATGCATCCTTTCCCCAAATCTTCTGAATAAGCGTGTATATGCAAATTCTCTCTATGGAATTACCTACTTTATTTCAGTATACCTTTTGTGCCCCAATGGCCCCCAACAATGAGAGATCTTTAAATATTGAGGGCAATTGTGAAAGTGAAGACAGCATGAGGATGAACTGATATTTATTTGTGATTTTGCTTAAGCCCAAACACTCCAACAAGTGACTGGAAATTTCTGTCATGACCTGACCTATCAGAGCCCTTCGAAACTTGGGCAGGGGGTTGGACCAGGGGTTTCTCAGACCTGTCTGAGGTTTCTAGAGATAGTACATTGGCAGCTTCCGGAAGAGATGGGGGAAGGGGGTGTTATAACCAGAATTCCCCTATGGTCCCCTTTTCTAAAATAGGGTATAGAGAAGAAGTGGGAGGAGTCCCCCTAAACCACTAAGAAGTCTCAGTTGTGAAACTGATGACTTATTGATGAGCACATGGGGTCAACAACTACATGTTGTATAATCCATTTCAATGAGGATAAAAAGTGAAAGGGCACTCACCCACTTCTTATAGGTATTCGAACAGGCTCCTGCTTTCAGCAAAACTGCCAGGAAGTTATTGCAGAGTTTAAAGCAAAGTTAATTAGTAGGATCAGGAATTGCATATAGGCTCTTGAGCTCTTTGTCTTCTCTTCATGGATGGTGGATGCCCGGAGTAGAACAGATGGGCCAGCCTACCAGGAGATGCTAGAGTTAAGGTGGGAGGCCTGGGGGCAGCGGGGAGAGCACCTGCGCCTGTTAGGGAGTGCCTGAAAGATAATGGGCCTGAGGTTGGTAAAACACCTCTCACCCCCACTCCCGGAAAGAAGATATTTGAGTTATGGCTTTTTTATTTTGCATAAGGGAAGAAAAAAAATGAGAAGAGGGGGGAAAATCCTGGGGCTCATTAAATTAAAAAAGTAAAGGTTAGTAAAGAATATTGGGAGGGAATTATATTGTAAGAAGAGAGAAAGAAGTCTGTTCATCAAATTGATAAAAAGCGGGGCCCCCACAGTCGAATATTCGAGAGTGTCACCACATATCTCTAAGTCCTGGGCAGATTGTAGTTGAAGAAAAAATTAAACAAATGTGGTCCTTACCTTGGAAAATAAAATCCTAGGCGGATAACAGCGACCTAAATTGAGGTAAGTCATTAATGCCGTAAGCTATAAAGTTGGTTTTTAGAGTGCAGTTAACCCTTGAAAAACACAAGGGTTAGAGGTGTAGACCCCCTGCATAATCAAGAATCCTTGCATAATTTTGACTCCCCCAAAACTTAACTGCTAATTGCTTAGTGTTGACCAGAAACATTAACAAGACATAGTCAGTTAACACAGTTGGTTAATGCAGATCTTGTATGTTATATGTATCATATACCATAGTCTTACAATAACGTAAGCTAAAGAAAAGATAATGTTATTAAGAAAACCACAGGGAAGAGAAAACACATTTGTAGCCATGAGGGAAAAAAATCCAGGGATCAGTGGACCCTTGCAGTTCAAACTTGCGCTGTTGAAGGGTCAGTTGTACAATATTATTTTCAACATGCTTACCATGCTTTCATCCCAAAGAAATTTCTGCTGCCAGGGACTAGTATTGTGTTAAGCTAGAATTCAGAGATATGTAGGTTAATAAATTTTCTTTAGAAGAAAAACAAGTTTATGCAAGAAAATGTCCATTTTAATAGAAAGTGAATAAATATTCTATGTAGAGATATCCTTTACATATTTTAATTTTAATTTTTTTTTTTTTTTGTAAAGTGTTACCAGGAGAAAAATGGACATTCTGGAAAAAATTTATGTGAGCAAGTTCCACATGTGGTTCCCAAGCTAAAATTCCCTTCTGTACTTATGGCACAAGAAAAGCAGGATGATTCTCTGAAACTTTCCCCTGGAATGCATGAAATCCTTGGTTTACTGGCATGAGACAATGATGAGATGAGGTGTTTAGATTGAGGCTGATACACAGCCGGGCTGGCGCTCTCCTTCACTAGGTAGACCAAGGTCTTCTCATTCTCAGATTAAATACTAAGGAAGTACCCAAGGCCAGAATTATTTGAAATAAGGGGGGAGTTGGTACCTTTGATGAGTTCATGACTTAAGTTAATGAAACTAAACTCTGAAACACAGCAATCAAAAACTGAGAAGCTAAAATAGGAAAGGTTGAATATGGAACCCCAGCCAAGCCTTGACCAACAAAGTATTTGGAAACAGATGGCATAAAAGATTAAAAATATCTGGCACAAATTGGATTAATTAAGAATGGCAGGGGCCAGCTGAGTGCGGAACATGTGGGCGGATATGGAGTTAAGCTGAGTTTATAAAGCTAAGGGAGTCCGTATTATTTCAGAGTGTATAACTAAGCCCTACCTTAGAAATATGTTCTGTAGCCTACATGCAGATCTTAGTGAGTATTAATACCTCACCAGGAACATTTGTAAAGGTAAATTTAATGGCGTATTCCTTATGTTTAGCTTCATTACAGTCTGTACTGTGAATTTCCTAAGAAGAAAATAAAAGTACATAGAACAAAATTGCCATGTATATTTGACTACGACTCAAGACTTTTAAAATACATTTGTAGGCTTCACCTCGTCATCTCATATACTTCTAAAATAAGAAGGCACTGGTTATTATCTAGATAGTTGTTAATATTCTTTTGCATCTTCTAAAAAAACTTTTCAACCCACAGAACCAAGAAGAACATATTGTAGAGAAAGCCCTCAAAATCTAAGAGATTGTAAAACAATAGGGTTATATTTGCCAGAAGCCTTTTTCTCTTGACACTTCTGTCTTATATTCTGTGACTTGTAAATACTGACAAAGAGCAAGAATCGACACCAGCTACACCTGAACTTGAAGACTTTTATAAAACAGAGGAGCTACACCTGAACTTGAACACTTTTATAAAACAGAGGAGCTACACCTGAATGTGAAGACTTTTGATAAACCAAAGAGAAGAAATAACCTATTTCTAGGTCCAAATTGTTCAAGTTAATATTCCAATATCATTTTCTTTAACGTTGTTAATTATTAAAATTCTGAATAATTCAGTTGCATAGGAAACTCTTTAGAGATGTCATGGAACCCAGCCCTGTCACAGAATCAACAGGGTAAGATCTTCCTGGTCTCCAGAGTTAGCATTTATGAACTTCTGGATACTTTTCTGTAAAATAGTTTTGGTTTTGAGGATTAAATGAGATAATATTTATGGAAGTACTCTGGAACTGTAAGTCACTATACAAATAGAAAGTATTGTTTTGTAAAGTTGTTATTCTCTGCTTACAGAATCACGGCTTGGTTATCCTGAGACCCAACTGGATTTTCTGTTTTACGAAAAACAAAGGGAAAAGCAACATCAATAAACTTTGAATCTTCTCGTTGATGAATAGAGTTCTGTTATAGGTCAAAGGACTTAAACCTAGTCTAGCAATTATCTTTCTCTTTCCCTTTTCCTGAAAGGCAAGACTGCGTGCAAAGTTAACTGCTGACGGTTTCCTGCCCTTTCTACTAACGACTACCGCAATTAGACTGAGAGCCTTGATCCCTGAAAATAATACTTTCTTGCAAAAAGACACCATAAACTTTGGCTATAAAAATCAACATCTTTTGTTTCATCTAGATAATAAAAGGGAACATTCACATTCTCATACCTTTTTGAGCAGAAAAACTTTGAAATGCTTCAAGTCAAATGTTTAAAATACAAAGGGAGAATGGCATAAAATATTTAGACTCTATCTGATAGATAGGGGATTAAGTTAATTTACACAAGGTCCCTTTAAGTTAAAAAGAAGACAATCCAAAATAAAAGTAGTGAAACGACATAATCAGTTCCTAGAAGTGAAAATGCAAATGATAATAAACATACGAAATAAAAAAAGCCCAGTGATGTATGGTTGCCTCTGACAAATAGTCCACAATTAAAAAGACTGATAACTTGCAATGCTAATAAAAATAGAAAAGAACAAACATGCCCATGTATTACTAGTTGGGAGTACAAATGACTGTACTCTTTTCAGATAGCATCTATGGATGGTAGTAATTCTAAATACTGTGTCAGTAAGGATGGTTGTCCATCTTAATTCACTTAGTTATACAACAAGTATTTATTGCATACCTATCTGTTGCCAGGAATGCAGAAGTAATAAGATAGAAATAAATCTCTGTTTCCATGAGGAAGGGATTCACAGTTTATTGAGAAAGAGACAAACAGGAGGCATAATAAAGAAGTCGACTGCATAGTATATAAGGAAATGATATGTGCAATGGAAAAAAACCAGCACAGTGAGGAAAATCCACAATATTGAGATGGGAATGTGGACTGCATTTTTATTTATTTTTTATTCTTTTTAAAAAGACTATTTATTTATTTGCTAGAGAGAAAGAATACAAGTAGAGGAAGCTGCAGGCGAGGGAGAAGTAGGCTCCCTATTGAGCAAGGAACCTGATGTGGACTAGATCATGACCTAAGCCAAAGGCAGATGCTTTACCAATTAAGCCACCCAGGTGCTCTGGACTGCAGTTGTAAATAGCGAGTCTGTGTATGTCAGACTGAGAAAGCAAAATTTAAGCAAAGACTAAAAGGAAGCAAGGGAGTTGCTATTCAGATGTTCCCAGGGGAAGAAAGTTCCAGGCATAGGGAGGAGAGGGTGTAAATATAAATACATATAAATAGATTTAAGGAAAAAAAAGAGAAGTGATTGACTACAAATATAAAAAGCCAAACTGGTTAAAGGGTGTTACCAGGGCGGGAGGTGGAGGTATAAGAGAGATGTTGTTCATGTGTACTAACTTGCAACTTATAGTTAAATCAGTCCTGGAGATCTAATGCACAGGGTAGTACCAATAGATAATATTATATATAAAAATTTAACTTGCTAAGACACCAGATCTTAATTATTCCAACCACAAAAAAAAAATGATAATTATATGATGCGAAAGAGCTGTTAGCTAACACTTCAGTGAAAATCATATTGTAATATATAAATGTATCAGATCAACATGTTATATACTTTAATATGACATCACATTATATGTCAAATATAATTAAATTAAAACACTGTCACTTTATTCTGTCTAATCAGAGACCTCTCGTAATCTAGTGGTAACTTTCACATCTGACAATATCCTAGATTTTTTGTATACTCCTTTTATTAGCTCTTCTGACGATGTCTCATACTTTACAAGTTTTCTTCATAATTTTTTTTTGAGAATTAACATACTTTTAAGTGTAGAATTGGATGAGTTTTAAAATACAGACGCAGGAGTGCCTGGGTGGCTCGGTTGGTTAAGCAACTGCCTTCAGTTCAGGTCATGATCCCAGAGTCCCAGGATTGAGTCCTACATTAGGCTCCCAGCTCCACAGGGAGTCTGTTTCTTCCTCTGACCTTCTCCCCCCACACCATCTCTCTTTCAAATAAATACATAAAATCTTTTAAAAATAAAATAAAACAAAATGTGGATGCATTCATGTAACTACCACTGTTTTCCAGAGTGACTGCCCAGTTTTCATTCCCACCAACAGTGTAGGAGGGTTCCCCTCTCTCCACATCCTCACCATCATCTGTTATTTCCCTAGTTGTTAATTTTAGCCATTCTGACCTGTGTGAGGTGGTCTCTCACTGTGGTTTTGATTTGTATTTCCCTGATGAGTGATGTTGAGCATTTTTTCATGTGTCTGTTGGCCATTTGGATGTCTTCTTTGCAGAAATATCTGTTCATGTCTTCTGCCCATTTCTTGCCTGGATTTTTTTGATTTTGGGATGTTGAGTTTGATAAGTTCTCTATAGATTTTGGATACTAGCCCTTTAACGGATAAGATATGGGCAAATATCTCCTCCCATTCCCATTCTGTACATTGCCTTTCAGTTTTGTTGGCTGTTTCCTTTGCTGTGCAAAACATTTTATCTTGATGAAGTCCCAATGGTTGGTTTTTGCTTTTGTTTCTCTTGCCTTTGGAGATGACTTTAGCAAGAACTTGCTGCCACCGAGCTCTCAGACATTGCTGCCTGTGTTCTCCTCACCTACTTTTTAGAAAAAAATTTTTAAAGACTAAATTTTTTAAAGAACAATTTTAGTCTTAAAACAAAATTAAGATGAATTTACAGTGATTTCTCATATACCTCCAAGGCAATTTTGAGACATCTTCAGTCCTGACACAATATAGTAATATCTCAAGAGCCCCTAAGTGTTAAAAGAAAATAAGTAAAATCACATTTTACATAACTAGCCTCTTGTTAGTGTTCATCATTATAATTCCATACTTTTAAATATGCTGTGTACATCTGTTGTTATTAGATTGGGTTTCTGATTTATCAGTGTTCATCATTATAATTCCATACTTTTAAATATGCTGTGTATGTCTGTCATTGTTAGATTGGGTTTCTGATTTATTCAGGCAAGAACTGAGTGACCATAGGAGTGAGGTGACCCTGAGAGGGTTGCTAGAGGGAGGCAGGTGGGGAAGGGGTAGTTAGGTGACAGGCATTAAGGAGAGCACTTGAAGTCATGAGCACTGGGTATTGTCTGCAATTGATGAATCAGTGACTTCTACCTCTGAAACTAGTAATATAGTATATGTTAATTAAATTGAATTTAAATAAAAAATTTTTTTAAAAAGTAGGTGACAGAAGCAGTTTGCTCTGGTGGGGCTCTGGCATCCCCCCAGTCACGCAGGGGCTACAGGTGAATGAGGCATGAGGAGCTGTGCCATTGGTGGCAGGGCCCACCAGGAAAACAGACCCTGACAAGAATGTTGCCCCAACATCCAGAATGCATAAGTGTCCTGGGCAGGCTGGTTGGCACCCTCGGTGTAGCCCTACTCAAATCCACCGTGGAAATGGATTTTGAAGCAGAGTGTCAGGACCTGGAAAAGCTTGACTTCCTAAAGTGACAGACAGATTGAAAATCTGCAGAAAGAAACGGCTTCATTTCTATACAAGTTTCTCTCTCTTTTTAAAATTTAAGTAACTACAAGCTGTCTGATGGAGAAGCGTTGGCGAAAGTCCAGAAACCAGCACAGAACAGAAATGAGGGCTGAAGAGCCTTGCTTCCGACAAAGATCTGGTTCAGAAGGAGCCCCACGCACAGCCCAGGAGCACATTCAGCTCCCCTGGGAGGGTGTCACGTTTAACTGATGGCTCTTGTTGCTGACCCCGTGGGTGGCAGGAAGGAAGAGGAGTGACCGTGGTATTCACCGAAGGACCAGCATGTCCTCCTGCACGCCCAGAAGCTGAATTCTTAGACGGCTCGACCACGGATTTGTGTGGTACAGGAGGGGATTTCCACTTGCAAAAATAGTCTGATTCAGTTAAGGTTGAGATCGCATTTTTGGGAAGTTTGTTATATTTAGAAGCTTTTTTTCACCCTCATGGCTTTTCAAGTCCATCTGCAACATTGCACAGTACTCTCAATTTTTCTGGCCTCATTTACCTGGGGGTTCCATTTGGAACCTAAGCTTTTTCTTAAAAATGTATGAAACCACCATTGCATTGACAATAT
Source organism: Mustela nigripes (assembly GCF_022355385.1). NCBI lineage: Eukaryota > Metazoa > Chordata > Mammalia > Carnivora > Mustelidae > Mustela > Mustela nigripes. The sequence continues at coordinate 86,430,070 of NC_081561.1, read as the reverse complement.
ATATATATATATATATATATATATATATATTAAAGGATTTTATTTATTTGCCAGAGAGAGAGTGCAAGCCGAGAAATCAGAGACAGAGGGAGAAGCAGGCTCCCTGCTGAGCAAGGAACCCCATGCCATACTTGATCCTAGGACCCTGGGATCATGACCTGAGCTGAAGGCCGACTCTTAACCAACTGAGCCTCCCAGATGTCCTGAGAAAAATATATGTTAATCAAAAAGCTGAAAGTGGTGAAATGATAAGGGACTTTCTTCTTTTTCTTCTTCTTTTAGGCTTCTCTGTACTTTTCAAGTCTATATTGTGGTTTTCACCAAGGAGATGTCCCAGATCTGGGCAGTGGTTTCTCAGGGGGCTCTCACTCATGGAGCTGTGCTTTTGCTGCACTTTTCTGAGAGCCCTGAAGGTTTGGTCTTGAACCCACAAGCCACAGGAATCTCTGTGGAACCTAGAAAATCACTTACACATAAGGCAAAAGTAGAATCAAGAAAAAATAAATTCCAGAATGAGTGTTTTTGCTGAATAACTAAAAATAAACATTATTTTTAAAAAGCAAAGCAAAAAACATTCCTTTAAAATGCAATAACCCGGGGCACCTGGGTAGCTCTGTGGGTTAAAGCCTCTGCCTTGGGCTCAGGTCATGATCCCAGCATCCTGGGATGGAGCCCCACATCGGGCTCTCTGCTCAGTGCGGAGCCTGCTTCCCCCGCTCTCTCTCTGCCTGACTCTCTGCCTGCTTGTGATCTCTGTCAAATAAATAAATAAAATCTTAAAAAAAAAATGCAATAGCCTTATAAGGAAAGGTTGGATTTCAGAGATGGGCTTTTCATGGAGGCTCAGATGACTGGTAAGACATCACTTGGCAGACGCTCTCCTGTGCGTTCTGGTTACTCAGCAAGGTGAGGGGTAGAGGCATTATGGATGGCTGTCTTTGGCTTGAGGGAGGCACATGGTCTGCTCAATCCAGTGTCCACTATTTTTTCTATCCTCCCTGTAAATGACTCTCTGTTGCAAACTATAATGTGATGTGCCCCCAGTAGCCCCAACATGGAGCTGGTGGGACAAGACCAGGATGAGGAGGGGAAAGCTCTTTCTTTTTACACCCTAAAGAATTTATAGAAGCTGATGGTTCCCACTCACCTCCTGCCCCTGCCTTGGAGCAATGATGCTAATCTGGTTGGGGGTTAGAGTTTTCCATCAAATATTTTAAGATATCTACTTTACCTAAACACTATCAATTTGAAATGCCCGTTTCCTTCTATTTTGGCCCCCACTCCCTGTACCAAGTTTCTAGAAATTGTTTTATAACAAGGCTTTCTCTTCTTTTTCCCAACTTAACTAGTCATTTCTAGCACAAGCTTGAACATTCCCAGCAGGCAGCTTTCTGAGTAAATAGACTATTCTCCCTCACTCCCCAAGGATGGCCGTTGGGAACCACGGGTAGTGAGGCAGCAATGCCTGCCAATCTTTCATGACTCTGGCCATTTGGGGCTGCTCTTAGAGCCTGATGCCTCTCACCCTGAGGAAGTTTTCCTTACATCTATCCTATTCCTTTGTAAGGTACATTCCAAGAAGTTTACAGCTGATCTATCAAAGAGCTTCTGGGAGTATGAGGAAGGGAATTTAGGTACATTTTAATGTAGCCTTGTAAGCACCCCCCCAACTCCCAACCCCACTTTTTGACTCTTATGGCTTCACACGTGCCAGGGAACTGGTGGGTCAGAAGAAAGAGAGATTTTGGTTGTTGGAGGACCTCTTGGCGCAGAGCTGGTCCTGGTCTAAGTGTGGTGACCAGCATCCTGAACTGCATTCAAAAGCAAAGAAGAACGATAAAGCTCAGAGCTGATTTTTCTCTTTGACGCTGGAATCCTGTCCCACCCAGTCCTACCACTTTATTCTGAGTTGGGCACAGATGTACATAAGCATATATGTATGAATTTAGAGTGCTGCCTAAGATGTCAGCAACACTCCTTGCATATAAGAGGCAATCAGTGACTATTTCTGGAGTGTAAGTAGCAAATGGGTTTGAAGGGGAGAAAATGGGAGTAGTCTTGGGAAAGAAGCGCATGACCTAGAAGCTGATGGAAAAACCTCAGTGGGCAGATGGTTGAGGGAGTACTCAGGACTAGGATGGCAGGATAAAGAGCCAGGACTCAGTGGAAAGAGTAAAGGCAGAGCCAATTCTGCTGATATCACCAACACGTAGACTGGGCAAATCATATCGCCTTTCCAGGACTCAGTTTCCTATTTTGCAAATTGAGGAAATGACATGCATTGGATTAAATGCTGTCTCTGCAAGCAACTTTCCAGCTTTACATTTTAGCGAGATGAGTTTCAGCAAAGCTTCTCATTCACCACACCACACTAACAGAGAAAAGTTGGAGGTCCTGCCAAGGGAATAGTGACCATGTTTGATGAATGGTCAGTATGAAGAACAGATAGGACTGAGGTTTTGGTCTGGGAAGAGCAGTACAGAGGGGTGGGTGAGGGTGGGCTTGGGTTCTATTTCTGCTCTGCTGTGGACTAGCTATGTTATCCATGGCTGTGGTAGCCCCCTTCGGAGGCTTTCTCAACTTAAAACATAAACATAAAATCCAGATAATACCAAGACTTGTTTTATTGGTACTTATGGAAATGGTGAGGATTATCTGACATAATGAAAATGCAGATCATGACTCAGTGCCTGGCACATGGCCGAGAACTGCTGGCTGCTGTTATGAGGTATATGAGGATGGGATCCCAGGAGACAGAAAGGCAGGAGTGTGCTTGGGAGACTTTGGGAGACGCTGTGGCTTAGGAAAATCCCCACTGGATGTACACTCCAGACAATGAGGTAGTTAATATAAATCACTGTCTGATAGGGATCCCGAGGGCCAATGGCCTGTATTCCATAATACCAATCCTAGCTTAATTTAAAATGTTCATATTTTGCTCATCCTGGATTTTTTGCCTTAGTTTCTATTTTCAAAACTACTATAGGGACATCTGGGTGGCTCAGTCAGTTAAGTGTCCACCTTCAGCTCAGGTCATGATCTTAGGGTCCTGGGATTGAGTCCCACGTTGGACTCACTGCTCAGTGAGGAGCCTGCTTCTCCCTCTCCCTCTACCTCTCCCCCTGCTAGCACACCTTTGCATGTGCTCTCTCTCTCTCTCAAATAAATAAATAAACAAATATTTTTAAAAAATTTAAAAAGATATTACAGTAAAACATCTATCTTGGTGACTGAGTTTTGGGCTGCCCCCTTTACCTTCTGCAGTCAAGGTGAGTGTTTGTCTCACCTTAGTCCCAGCACTACTCAAAGCAAGGTTGAAGCTTGTTTAGTCCTAAAGGGTCGTAATTTGGTACAGAAGGTTGAAGGGGTGCAGGATATGCCACTCCAAAATATACCACTTTAAAATCAAAATTATTTTGAGCTGAAGACATTTGAAATCCTGAAATCCCTTATCTTCCTAAAAGCAGAGCCCCCCACAAAGAACTCAATTGTCATAAATCCTCTCCCTGGAAGCAACTCTACTCTTCTCTTCTGGGAGCTGGGAAATCGGCACCACACCCAAGACAGACATCTTCCAAATGATCATATCTCCCATCTATTCTCCTAAGGGCCCATTTATCTTTCCAAAAAGTCATTTGTTTTTTCCATAAGTGCCCTTTCTCCCCCGCCTTTCTTCTACCAGGTTAGATACATAGGACCCACATTCTAACCACGCCTTTGAGTCACTGATCACTAAGGGCTCCCACGTATAAGTGTGATACATGTGTTAATAAGCTTCTGTTTGTTTTTCTCTTGTTAACCTGTCTTTTGTCAGTTCAGTTTATAGTGCCCCCAGAGAACCTAAGATGAGTAGAAGGAAAAAAATTCCTTTTTTCTTCCTGAGAAGACTCAAATCCATCTAAATGATCACAACAGCAAGAAAAGAAGGAAATGTACCTGTTCTGTTTTATTTTGTTTTACTGACTATGGAAGGGAGTGAGAAAATAAAAACTGACGTGTCTCTCCTATTTGTCACCCATCTTCCATAAGGACAGCGTCTAGGCCCCTTAGGGCAGAGGAAGAAAAAAATAACAAGAACACCATTAACCTAAGTCTTTCTTTGGAATGCCAGGGGTGAGAAAGCTCCAGAGGAGTTATCTAACTTGGAGAAGAAAAATGGACTGCTGTTTAGGCCTTGAGTGGGAGGGCGAAGGCAGAAGTTCAGCTAGCTTCACAGCTAGTTGGTCAAGGATGGTTCTCCAAAGAAGGAGGAATTGTTTTTGTGGGTTAGCAGCTATTGGGCAATTTGTACTTTATCAGGACGGACAGAGAAGGGCTATTATGATGGGCAAAAGTGGGTGTGGAGGAATAGCTACAAAGGGCAAGGACAGGGGAAGGCCCTTGTGGGTGAGCTCAGGTGTTCAGGCTCCCTTGCAGGTCTGTCCTGGGCCATCCACAGGTAGGAGGTCTAGTGGGCCTATGCAGGGACTTCTAACATTTTCACCAAGTCTCTCATTATGACTTTATAGCTGGTGGGCTCAGTGGGGGAGGGAATGGATAGCTTGAAGTATCTTGGAAATTCCAGTTTCCCTTGACTACAACAGGCTCTTTCCTATCTGTTCTTGGGAGATATAAGAGCACCATTCCCAGCTAAAATGACAGACAATATGTTCAACAACCCATTCACTATCACCTACTCTCAAGCCCCCTATTAGCGCATGAGGCTGCTCACAAGAGTGCGGCTCCAAGGAGATTAGGGGAAAATTCAGACATCTGAGTGACTAACCCAGTAATGAGCAATGTTTTGTTTGCTATCTCTGACGTTTCAATATGGCACAGAAAGAGAGTCCTTATAAAGAGGTTTTATACATATTACCTAGTTTTTGTTTTTACTCCGATACTGTGGGTAAGGCAACAATTTTTAACCCTTCCTTTTATGGATGAAAAGCTACCCCATAAAATGGTTAAGTGGCTTGCCCAATATTAGTCAGCTGGTTAATGAGAAGACAGGAGACCGAGTTTCCACATTCTCATTCTTCTTTTATTTCTAGGAGAACACACAGTGGAAAAACTTTCAGCAAGGGACATCTTTCTCTGATCCTATAAAAGCTCTCTTTCTTTCAAACTTCATTATGGTCTTTTTGGTGAGAAGGTTGGCTATCCTCTCCAAAGCTGGCTAGGAAAAGACCAGTAACCTGAGCTCACCAACCTTCCTCAGGTGCCAAAGCCCACCAAAGCTTTCTTTTACCCCTTCCCTCTTGTTTTTGTTCCAGGAAAGTATAAACATCTGTTATCCCACCACTGGCTACCATAAATTTCTCATTGGCCTCTGTGGTCTAATCCTGGTTCTTTCTCTATCAGAGGAGAAATGCAGTGAAAAAAAAAAAAATCCCCCAATGTGTCCCAGATACTTGTAAATTTATTCAAGAAAAAGATAAAATATTGTCCTGATGCCAGGGACATCATCATCATTATCATCATCATTATCATAAGGTGCTACAATTTCAAGAAAGATACTATCTGATTATAGGGAACTTCACGTAAAAGGAGGAGACAGACTTACCAATAAACAATCTATACATTGGGTGATTGCTGAAGAATGAACCAGGTTCAAAGCACTATGGGAGCAGAGAGAAAAAGATGCCTTGGTTTCCTTGGTGATGTGATAAGAAGAAATTACCCAAATAAAGACCCTCTCATCATAAGACTGAGACCAACTGTGAGTGTGTGTGTGTGTGTGTGTGTGTGTAGGGGTGTTAGAGTGGGGTAGAGACATTTGCAAGGAAGTTCATTATATGTAAATAAATCCTACTTAATATTTTAGAATTATGTTTGGGGCTAAAGGATCACTCCCAGTTCTGTGGCTAGGATTGACGAGAGAATTAAGTAATTTAGTAAGAAATTCAGTGACAATTTTACTTTGTTTATGTTCCTGGGGCAATGCCCTGATCTGCTTTATAATCATGACATTGCCCAAATACAATTTACTGAATGCCTACTATATGTTAAATATTCTGGGCACTAGGTCAGTTTCAGTGAACAAAACAGAAGAATGAGACTTATTTTAGTGGTGTATATTGAATATTCTTCTCAAATGATACCTGTTTTCCTTGGACAGTGGTTCCCAACCTCTGCCCCTTAGAATCACAGGGGACCTTTTAAAAAATTCCAAAGCTTGGCCCAACTTAGACCAAATTTGGGTGAGTCTCATGTGAAGGAGGGTTGAAAACCACAGCCCTAGAAATTCTCATGTACTTCCCTAGGGAGGCAGGTCATTCTTTCCCCACCTCCTACCAACCTTCTGCAGGTCATTTATGTAATTAGCAGATGAGGAAATCGAGATTCAAAGACTCAAAATGATATTGCCAAGGTAAATGCCACATCTAGAGTCACAGGGCCAGAACTTGAATTCTAGTCTTCTGATTTCGTCTAATGTGCTCACCACAAGATTGACAGAATTGAGAAAACAGTGGCTGTTTTTATTACTTACAGCAAGGAACCTAGGAGCTCCCCCAAGGCAGTGAGGAGATTGTCTGCAAGCTGCTAGTCACTTCTCCTCACTCACTGAATATTTTTGCACCGAAGCCGATCTTTATTTTGAGAAATGAATATCCAGAGGCCCATTCAACATAGCGTCTGGTGGACAGGCTCTCTCCTATGACTTTTTCATAACTTTCTCCTGCATTCCACTCCAGCTATCCACTCCCATTGCCTCCCCCTGCACATCACCTCTATTTCTAGTTCAAACAAGAAATTCTTCAAGAAGAAAACCTTATCCTTTCAGATGCAGGTCCTAGTTTGCCCACTTCAATAGCTCTCCAGTCTCATCAACCATGGACAGGTCACCAAGGCACTCCTCACTCTCCTCTTTCAGCACCCTCCTTCTGTCATACCCCTTCATGCCCAATTTAGAACTTGTCCTTTTCATCACTGTGAGGCAAATACTTATAACTACCATGCCTACCACTCCAAAAATTCTCTTTTGAGCACCAGCTTTCACAGTCGCTGTTGTCCCTGTCTGGTCACCTCTTCCTACACCATTTTGTCTGAGTCCTTTAGGGCTCAGTTTAACTACTGCAAGAGATCCTCCCAGACCCCTCAGTCTATAGAGGGACCCCCTTGTTATACCATTCCTTCCCAATCCTTATAAGTTACATTTCTGCATGTATCTGTGTAATGCTTTTTTCCATGTCTGTCTCACCACCAGGCAAGGGCATGGGCTCTCTGTTTTGATTACTGTGACATCACTTTCTGTTGATACACATTTTAGCACATAACAGGTACATGAATGAATGAATGAATGAATGGATGGATGGATGGATTAATAGCCCCAAATTCACATAGGGTTCTTGGTGGCAGACCCCCACGTCACACATCTGTTTACGGTTTGACCTCTGAGATGATTTTTCCACTGCAGTCAAATTTCACAGTTGAACTCTCGAGGTACCCATTTGCAAGGCCCTGCTGCTCAGGACTCCATGAGAGGCAGAGTTTGCCCAGTGGTGAATCCTAAAGCTCCATGATTGAAGATCCTATCTAATGAGGTTGTCCATACCTCATGGGGTTGTGAACCCCAGAGGTCATAGTTGATCATGGGCAGAGTGAAGAACAGCACAGAGTAAGCCACCAGTTGGCTGGTTCTAATGTCAGCTCTAAGAGTTGGCATCTTCAGTTCTTTCCTAGACCAGGCCAAAGGGATTATGCTTAATATGCAATTTCCCTAATTCCGTTTCAAATGATCTTCTTGAACATAAATTTAAAACTTTGTTCACATAAAACATTCGTTCACATCGAAGGACTTTTAAATTCTTAACATGCTCCACTGTTCCCTACAAAGATCACTTACTGGCAGGGCTTCTCCAGGTTTTATATATATGACCTCTTCAGAAAACTATTTTTTCCCGTGGGAGATTATTTCAGGTCCCTCAGAAATCTCAAACTTGTGTTGCTTCTTTTAATATTTATTTAGGTCCTGACTGAGAAGACTGAAATAGGAACCAGAAGAATGGAATAAGGCATCTACTGCTTTAACTGGTTAATTGACTAAGCACAGAGAGGAAGCTGACTATGATCATAGTTTTGTAGAGAGTAAGATACATGACTTGGAAAGTTTGAGGCAATGGTCATCCAAGGTGAGCTAGGGAACAAAGTCACCCTTTGTTCTCTGTTTAGTATCTTCCCCAGGACTGGCCATGACATATGCTTCTGTTACTCATCAGGTGTCCAAATGGAACACATGGCTGGAAGACATGCTCTAAGTACTGTTTTCACCTAGCCTATATAACCTTGGCTTCCAACTTCAAACTGATGTTAATGTTTGAACTTACCCTCCAGATAGAAGAGGTAGAGCAGAAGTTGGTGTCTTTTGTATTAAAAAAATTCCACAGGTGATTTGGCAAGAGTTGGCTGCTTGCCCCCCTCACTAAAACCTCTGAGGAGAAGTCTTTGGTAATTTAGATGGCTGATGTCATGTATTTATTTAATAAGAAATATCTAGGTCCTGCACTCTAAAGGGCCCAGTGTTTCACAAAATACATTTATTGAGGGACATGTGGGTGCCTTTGTCGCTTGGGATCTGTCATCTGGTGCTGGCCTAGTATTCAACCCGTAACTCTAAACATTCTTAACAATGAACCTCATCCAAACCTCGTGGAAGCTTTGCAGTGGAAAGTGGGCCTGCTGGGCAGCCAGTAACCTGGGATCTTCTCTGAGGATGGATCCAACTGAACCCCCATCTGGCATGTGTTTCCTTTAACCTTCTCCCCTCCCCTTCCCTGAACTAACTGGAATATCTTTTGGCCATGCTAACAAATTTTAGTGAAAAGGAATGATTCATTTGAAGTTCATTCTTAGAATCCCTGTTTTGGTTTGATAATGGATCCGGAGAAACCAAGTAGGGGAAGCACTCGCCCTGTCTGGGATGTTAGTCTTTATTGAACCGTGAATTCCCCTGGACTCAGGCCTAGTGCCGAATTCCCTCATTCTTTACATAAATAAACAAATAAATAAAATCTTTTGGCTGGTACTTAATAAAAACTTATACAGGCAAATCAAGTTTAGCGCATATCTTGGAAACTCCCAGCTTTCAAACTTCAATAAGATAGTCATGGAGTAGTCAACCCAATTACGGTATACACATAAAATCCCCTTTTAGTCTAACAAATAACAAACAATGGGGTCTTTTGCTTTTCTCCAGACCCTTTGATTGAGGATTAGTGGCTAAGAGTGGGATTAGTAGAGAAAAATATTACTAATCTGAAAATTTGGGGGGGAAGGGGAGGAAAACGTCATGATGTATCAAAATATCCTAAAGCAAAACAAAACAAAAAAGTAGGCTGAAAATGATCTTTGGCAAAGGGATTTGCCTCTTTTGGCTCCCGTGGTTGTTTCAGAAAGCAAGAGAGGGGAAAAGGTGGGTGTCCTATCCCTGCTCTGGCCATATGGTTTTAGTTTTGTTTGGATCAGTTTGGACAGAAATATCCAAAAGCAGAAATTGATCAACTTCCCAGCTTTCAAATAATGCCAAACTAGAATCTGTCCCCACTCTATTTTGGTCCCAAAGCCAAAATCATGAACTGAAAAATCCCCAGCGGATAGAATTTATTTCTAGTGGCGTGCATTTTATATTTAGAGTTTGGAAATTCTCGTCTAATGTGACAGAGGTACGGATTAAGAGCCCTTTTATTTTTCTTCAAAAGCATTTAATGGAGAGGTTCTCAACTGCGGGTGATTTTATTCCCCTCATGAGGCATTTGGCAAGGTCTGGAAACATTTTTGGTTGTCATAGAATGGGGATGGGGAGGTGGGGGTGGGGTGAGAAGCAGGTTCTCTCCAGTGGGGAGAGAACAGATGTTTACTAAAATCCTACAGTGCTAAGAACAGCACTCACCAGGGAGACAGCGAATAACAATAGCTATTATTTATTGAGTGTTGCCTGTGTTCCAGATGCCATGCACATTAATTTTTTAAGTTAATAGACTTTATTTTTTAAAGTGCTTTTATGTTTACAGAAAACTTGAGCAGAAATTACGGAGGTTCCCATATGCTTCCTCACCTGTCCCTTTGTTCCTCTATTATTAGCATTTTGCATTACTGTGGTATGTTTGTAACAATTGCTGAGCTAATACATTATTATAAACTGAAGTCTACAGTTTATATGAGGGTTCATTCTTTGTGTTGTACATTCTAAGGGATTGCAAATATATAATGACATGTATCCACCATTGTATCACACAGAGTAATAGCACAGCCCTCAAAATCCTCTGCGCTCCCCTAGTCATCCTTACCTTCCTCCTCCCAAACCTCTGGCAATTATTGATCTTTTTACTCTCTCCATGGTTTTGTCTTTTCTAGAATGTCATATACTTGGAATTATAAGGTATGTAGGCTTTTCAGATTGGCTTCTTACACTTAGCAATGTGCATTTAAGTTTCCTTCATGTTTTTTCATGGCTTGATAACATTTATTTTTAGTGCTAAGTAATATTCCATTGTCCAGATGTGTCACAGTTTGTTTATCCATTCCCTTATTAAAGGACATCTTGGTTGCTTCCATGTTTTGGCAATGATAAATAAAGCTGCTACAAACACCCACTGCACAGGTTTTTGTGTGGATATAACTTTTCAACTCATTTGGATAAATACCAAGGAGCATGATTACTAGGTTGTGCGGTAAGAGATTGTTTCGTTTTGCAAGAAACTGCCAAACTAACTTCCAGAGTAGCTGTATCATTTTGCATTCCTACCAGCAATGAATGAGAGTGCTTACTGCTCTATATCCTTAGCAGCATTTGGTATTATTAGTTTTGGGGGGTTTTAGCCATTCTAGTAGAAAATAGTAGTATCTTGTTGTTTAATTTGCAATTCCCTGATGACATATAATGTTGAGCATTTTTTCTTATGCTTATATGCTATCTGTACTTCTTCTTTGGTAAGGTGTCCAGATGTTTTGGATTGGATTATTTGTTTTCTTATTATTGAATTTTAGTTGTACTTTGTATATTTTGGATATAAATTTTTTTTAAAAGGTGAGGGCTTTTTTTTTTTTTTTTTAAATTTATTTGACAGGCAGAGATCACAAGTAGGCAGAGAGGCAGGCAGAGAGAGAGAGGAAGGGAAGCAGGCTCCCTGCTGAGTAGAGAGCCTGATGTGGGGCTGGATCCCAGGACCCTGAGGTCATGACCTGAGCTGAAGGCAGAGAGGCTTTAACCCACTGAGTCACCCAGGCACCCCTTGGATATCAATTTTTTAATGGATATGTGATTTGCAAGTATTTTGTCCTAGTCTATGGATTGTCTTTTTTCATTCTCTTCACAGAGTCTTTCACAGAACAAAAGTTTTAAATTTTAAAGAAGTCCAACTGACCAATGTTTTCTTTCATGAATAATGTTATTGGTACAGTGTCTTAAAAGTCATCACCAAACCCAAAGTCACCTTGATTTTGTCCAGTGTTATCAAGTATAGCTTTCAATTCCTCTGGGTCATCCTTAATACCCAACAGAGCACACTCTTGAGAAATGCATTTCACAATCTTCTGACCTGATATACACACATACCATTTTATATTCCAACAGGCGGTACTAAGCGTTTACAACATGTGGGTCATTATATAATTGCACTAAGAACAGAAATGACTTTACCCTCAATGAAGTGGCCTTGTAGTTCAGGATTGGTTTGTAATAGGTTCAGTTTAAATCCACGATGGGATCATGACTTGCATATACAATAGAATGGTGAACACATTAGTGGGAAAACAAGATTGTCAGGTAGGGCACAATACAGTCCAATTCTCAAAAAACCCAATTTCTAACTGGGGAGATCCCTCATTCATACTATATAACAAGTTGAAGGGGGATGCTAGGAATATAAATGCTAAAATACTTTGAGGGGTGATTATAAAGTTAGGTGAGATTAATCCTATGTCTTTCAGCAAGAGGTATATTTTTCAATTGTACTAATAAATGAAAAGACTGCTTTTGGATATAGTTCAATTTGATTTCAAAGAGTTTGATTAAGAGAGGGTTAAAAATGATGAGGATATATTAGGCTGACAAAAAAGGAAACAATTGTGCTTGCTGGACAAATTCGTTAGGATGCCCTCAGGGACTGTCCATGAACCATCTCTAAATGAGAAATGAATTAAAATGAAAAGAATGGCCACCAAAGAAGAAGAGCTTAAGGGGCGAGACAGAGACAACTTGGCTCCAGGATTCTGTTGTTTCCCTAACATTCCCTGCCTGTTGCCGAGCCAATGGACCTGTTTTATAGCATAAAGGTGTTTCCCCAGCACAAATGAGTAGCAAAGATGCCAAAAAAAAAAAAAAAAAAAAGTACAGCTTTAGCCATCAATCCTCACTTTCATTCATTTCTTAAATCTGCTGATTTTTCTGCTTAACTTGATGGGAGGGAAGTTTTTTGATGAAGAACAGGCTGGTGAGAGACTGTGGCAGACAGAAGGTAGAGGGACTGACTTTACAGATCAGCTTCCAGTCTGGGCATATCAGCTACAACCAGCTGAAAGTTGTATGGCCAGACAGGACATCTCAGATATATTAGCTTCATTGCAACCCAATCAGCATTTTTCAGTGTCTATGCTCAGGTCCCACCCTAATCTGGGCTGAAGGGATGATTGGGTGAATAAAGCATGCTTGCACTATGGGATTGATGGTGGAATCTGTAGTGTTTATGACCGAGCAATGGGAGCGTAGGAAACATGAGAACACAGTGAAGGGCACAGCAATATTGGGATTTATACAAAATATGTATTTCCTCATTTTGATTCATCCACTTTTCCTGGCTCATGGCTCCCAATCCCTTGGAATTTCCTAAAGAGCTTAAATATATCTTTTGTTATGTTAATGAGGTGAGTTTTGGACAGCATCTAAGGATGGGGTCTCCTTGCCAGTAAAACCAACTGTGATCAGAGTTTTGAAACTCTCAGTCCTGCCCTCAGACTTCCAGGGAGAGAGGAGGACCTGAAAGTTGAGTTCAGTCACCAATAGCCAATGATTTAATCAATCATGCCTCTGTAATGAAGCCTCCATAAAAATCCAAAAGAACAGGGTTCAGAGAGCTTTCAGGTTGATGAACACGTGGAGATTTGGACAAAGTGGCATGCCTGAAGTGGGCAAGAAAGCTCTGTGCCTTTTCCTCATTCCCCACTCAATGCATCTTTTTCACTTGACTGTTCCTGAGTTATATCCTTTTATAATAAACTGATCATCTAGTAAATAAACTGTTCCTTTGAGTTCTGTGAATTGAACTGAGAAGGGGGTTATGAGACTGTTCGATCTACAGCCAGTGGATCAGAGCTATAGGCAAACAACTTGAACTTGTGCTTGAAGTGCAAGAAGGGGGTTGTTGGAATCCCAATCTATAAACCCTCAGTCAGAAGCACAGGTGACAACTTGGATTTGGGACAGACATCTAAAGCAGAGGAGAGAGCAGTCTTAGAAGACTGAACTCTTAAATGTGGAATCTGATGTTATCTCTGGGTAGATAGTGTCAGAATTGAGTTGAGTTCTTGGATACCCCACCTGAGTCCAAGAATTGCTTGGTATTGTGTGGGAAGCTCTCCCACTCCATTGGAATTGGGTCCAGGAAACTAATTTAGGCACACAACTGAGCTTCCAACCCTTCTAACCCTTGAGGGAAAACTTCTTAGTGGACGGTAGTATTGAATGTTCATAAAGGGCACTCTAATAATAAAAACAGCTAAGCTTCTATTTATTTATATGAAAATAAAATGGAAATAGAAAATTCCCTCTTACTGAAAAGAGTAAGACTATTGAGGTAGAGGGAGATTTTGAAGAAGTTAGAGAACTTACAGTGTTAACCAAAATTCAGTTGAGTAAATTTGATGATCTAATTAGCTCTTTTAAATTTAAATTCAATTAGTCAACATATAGTATATCATTTGTTTTTGATGTAGTGTTCAATGATTCATTAGTTACGTATAACACCCAGTGCTCGTCATATCATGTACCTTCCTTAATGCCCATTACCCAGTTACCCCATCCCACCACCCACCTCCCCTCTAGCAACCCTCAGTTTGTTTCCCTCTGATTTCTTCCCATTCAGTTTTCCCTTCTTTCTCCTATGATCCACTGTGCTATTGCTTATATTCCACATATGAGTAAAATCATATGACAGCTGTCTTTCTCTGATTGATTTCTTTCACTCAGCATAATCCCCTCCAGCTCCATCCAAGTCGATGTAAATGGTAGGTATTCATCCTTTCTGTGGCTGAGTAATATTTCATTGTATATATGAACCACATCTTTTTCATCCATTCATCTGTTAAAGGACATCTTAGCTCTTTCCACAGTTTGGCTATCATGGACATTGCTGCTATGAACATTGGGGCACACGTGCGCCCTCTTTTCACTACATCTGTATCTTTAGGATAAATACATAGTAGTGCAATTACTGAGTCATAGAGTATCTTTATTTTTAACTCCTTGAGGAACCTCCATATTGTTTTCCAGAGTGGCTGTACGAGCTTGCATTCCCACCAACAGTAAGAGGATTCCCCTTTCTCCATATCCTCTCCAACATTTACTGTTCCCTGTCTTATTAATTTTAGCCATTTCTGACTGATGTGAGGTGGCACCTCAGTGTGGTTGTGATTTTTATTTCCCTAATGGCAAGTGATGTAGAGCATTTTTTCATGTGTCTGCTGGCCATTTTTATGTCTTCTTTGGAGAAATGTCTGTTCATGTCTTTTCCATTTCTAATTGGCTTTATTCAATGATTCATGAGTCAGAAAGCATCCCATCTAGCAGACAGAACCTAGCTCTGAGGTGCTGTACAAAATGGAAGACTTCTATAGGCAGAAAGGGGGTGGGACAAAAGTTATTATTAAGAGAAAAGAGAACTGTTTCAGGCAATGTCACTTTCCTTTGAGGGAAGGGAAAGGGGTTTATCATGCAGATGACCTCACTGGTGCTGATCAGGAAATTCCAGATTGACTGATGAAAGGTCACATTTCTGCAGTTAATCATGGAAGCAAGTTATTCTATTGTGAACTGTGGTTGGTTGGTTGGTTTTAACAATTCTCCCCTTTTGATCAGACTGTCAGCCTGATTGTGAGATGTGGTCAAAACTTCAGTCATTTGCACTAGTCTAAGCTACCACTCTGTAGTTGTCACAGCTTTTACTGGTCCGTTGTGATATTTCCAGGTCATGATATGTATTGCTGAATCTCTATGACATTCATAGGTCATGATTTCCAGTTCATAGTTTTGCAGTCCATCATTTTCTGCATTCCTTTTCTGGTGTTCCAATCTTAGGAAGATCATTTGCTCAATAGCTAATGCGTGCAAACATTCATTTAATGCCTTTGAGAGAATATAATGCCCCAGGCAGATTACTGTGATTACAACATCACATGTTGTATGTGATGTTTGGAGTGGATTTCATAGCTGTGGTCCCCAAGGCCCAAACAAACCAAAATCAGATAAGTCACAGAAAAGACTCCATGGAAGAACTTGCCTTTTTAAACCAGATGGCTTGCCCAGTGATTTTATATAACTGACTTTCAACTTTCCCAGACATTTAAGCTAGGCTTAGCAGGTAGCACTGGCCATAGCATAGACAACTCCTTGGTCAGTTACCAGATAATCAGGAGCTATTCTATAATTATCAAGAATTTAGACCAGTGAGTCTAAGGATTTTTGCTGGACAGCTAACACTTTTGTAGCAGATTCTGCAATATTTCTGTGAGTTAAGGGAGATTTTTGGTCATAGTCTCCTTTGCATTTCCTCCTGTCCAGAGAACCAGGGACCTGCAAAAGGAAGAGGATTATGAATCATGAAAATGATGTAAATTCAGGGCAGTTGACTAATGGGGTGTCTTTGTTTGTGATATGTCAGAGGCACAGTTAGGTAGGCTAAGGGGCATTGCCCAGCTATATGCCAAGTATTGAGGAGAATAATGGCCACCACAGACAAAAAGAAAAAAAGAAAAGCCTGTTAAGACATCAACTATTCTTGTTAAGATGGTACTGTTAATAAATTAATTCACAAGGATTGTTGCATTCATTTGTCTACTCAAGCCAAGGGTCAGTTAGGTTTTCTCCTGGCCTGAAATTTAAAAAAAGCATTCTAAATTTCAAAGGTTACCCCCTCAGCAATGATGAGGAAGATACTGAAGATGACATTATTTTTCCAGGCCAATGCCAGAGTAAAGGAAATAAAAGGAAGAAGAAAGGTTTCATGATTAAAGTGTGAAGTTCCGATCTGGTGTCTTAGAGGTTGTGTACCTTGATCCCAGCTACTTTTCTCACAATAAGCCAATTTGAATTGGAGGTCTTCAGCATTCACACAGGATCTTATATCAAATGGAGCCTACTTTAGCTGTGAGATGTACATTCAACGTTCAAGTCCCTAAAGCAGTGGAAGAACCTGGGTTTGCCCCTTCGGATAAGATTCAGGAGCAATCTTTAATTCTTAGTGATTCCAAATCAGAAGGGTGGGACTGGAAACATTTGTTTTCTGATTTACTAACAGACATTTGAGGGAACTAGAAGGATTCAGGATCTACTCCAGTTTACAGGTTTATAACAGAACCTCAAAGACAATTAACAGGATTAGGATCTAATACAGAGGAAGGTGCAAACATAATTTTTATCTCCATGATTATCCCCATCCCCACTCCCAAGGATAATTACAGTAGAACCAGTTTGCTTGCATTGGACTTGGACTGATCATTTACATAAATGCAGTAAAATACTGGTTGACCATATAAGCTCTTTTTAAAATTGCTTTTCAAGACCCTTGTAAGCAAGATAACAGGCCAGTTTTTCCAAGGGATTATATTGCTTCCATAAAGTCAACTTTAGCTCCTTAAAACTGCCTGGTTATATCAGAGTCTATGTGCATCTCTCTCAAATATGACATTACAGTCAAAGTCTTAGTGATATAATCAGCATTTCCAGTGGTCTCTTGCTATAAGAACAGATTCTCATTGAACTTATGTATGTAACTATATTTTCATGAAAAGAATATTCAAGAGATTCCAAATTCTGGAGGGATCAGGTAGGGAGGAAAAGTAAATGGTTTCACCTTTGTTCACAAATGTTTTACCAAATTGTGGGTAGCATAAAAGAAAAAAGGGTTTCCGAAAATCTTCAAAAACAAAATATTAAAGAAACAGCAATATTTTACATGAGAAGTTGTAAAAATTATAATCAACTTCCTCAATTCATTCAGTAACTGATATTTGTTCCACTTGAATCTTGTTTTCCTGTTCTGGAAATTCTTACCTAGTTTGGTTTTGTGATCTTGAAGTTATCAGAAACCTGTACTTGTCAAAAGTTCTCTCCTTGAATCTCCTGGAAAATTAAGGACTTTTGGAATGCCTGGGTGACTGAATCAGTTAAGTGTCTGCCTTTGGCTCAGGTCATGATCCTAGGGTCCTGGGACTGAGTCTTGCATCAGGCTCCCTGCGGAGTCTGCCTCTCCCTTTCTCTCTGCAGCTCCCCTTGCTTGTGTTCTTGCTCTATCTCTATCAAATGAATAAATAAAATATTTTTTTAAAAGTAAATTAAAAAAGTAATTTTTTAATTTACTCTTTTAAAAAGTAAATTAAAAAGTAAATTAAAAAGTAAATTAAGTACCTTTGCAAAGGGTCAGAGTAAAACAATAATTTACAAAAGACTTTTAAAAAGTCCACTGTTAGAGATCTGATGAGAGTTCATCATAATGGAATTGACCAAAAAGAGAGAGAGAGATTATTTCTATAACATAAATTTTAAGAAAATAACTAGAATTATGACCAATAACATTTTACTAGGACATATCACACTTCAGGAATTTCCTACAATTTCTACAACACTTATAACATACTCTTATACAAATACAAAAGAAGGCTTAATATTCTTATTTGACAATGCTTCCCGCATGATTTAACATATCAAATATACCCATCAGTTTAGCACCTCCCTTTTTGTAAGAAGAGAAAACAAAGTTTTTAAGATGTTTCAGGGAAACATACCAAAGTTATTTCAAGGCCAGAAAGATGTCAATTTCAATTTTGAACATTTGTCAAAAATAACAGAAGTTTTAAAAGCTTGAGTTGTAGGTCACTGTAAAATAATTCTTAGTTATCCATTTACCCATCATGACAACTGAAGACTTCACAGGCAAATATAAGTTACATAGCTCTGAGTAAAACATAGGTCCTTTACTGTAGAGATAACTAGGTTTGCTTAAGTTATCAAAGACCTGATAAGGACAACATGGAACAAAGGCAATGATTTTGACAAAACACAAGATCTTTGCTTTTTCTAATTATGAAGGTAAATAAAGAAAAACCTTCTGGAATCTCTTATTAGCAAGAACAGACCAGTAGTCCAAGAAAATTTTGTCCTTTTAACTGAGAGAATACCAAATTCTAATTTTTTGGCCAGCTTAACTAGTGTAATATTAATATTTATTTACTTAATTATTTCTAGTAGGTTTAATTACATATTAGAATTTTTTATCCTTAGAAACCTTATATTTCTACTGAAAATAAAGAACTAAGCAGTTGTGAACTGTTTTAACATTCTTTTTATAATTTCTCGTATGGATAAATTTCTCAGTGTGGCACAAAACATATTTACCCCTAGACCTAAATATCTGTAGTTCCCTCTGTAAAAAGAAGCAAAAAAAAAAAAAAAAAAAAAAAAAGGATAAGAAATTTATCCATTTTATCCGTACTTATCCATACTTATTTAGAAGTATATACTTACATAGTATACTATACTTATTTCATCCATACTTATCCAAGCATATGCTCAGTAATTAATGTTTTAATATTTTATCATTTTTAGAAATGATCTGAATACTTAATGACTTTAAGATTTAGGGAAACTACCTTCTCCTCTCTATCTCCCCATGTCCTCCCTGCTTGACTTATTTCACTCAGCATCATCTCTTCCAGTCCCGTCCATGTTGCTACAAAAGCTGGGTATTCGAGTTGGGGGAAATTGGAAGGGGAGAGACTATGGACTCTGAAAAACAATCTGAGGGTTTTGAAGGGGTCGGGGGTGGGAGGTCGGGGTACCAGGTGGTGGGTATTAGAGAGGGCACGGATTGCATGGAGCACTGGGTGTGGTGCAAAAATAATGAATACTGTTATGCTGAAAATAAAAAATAAATTAAAAAAATAAATAATAAAAAAAAAGATTTAGGGAAACTATTTAAAAGGTTGGCCAAGAAACTTTTTATCCTACTTTCATCTATTTGATTTACTTGTTTTTAGCAATTACGTTTAGACAGCTCACAGCACCTCTGGACACTTCAGACAGCCATCATCCCATGCTATTTTTCTTGCTGACAGGTTTTGTAAGAGATAAAATGAACTCATTTGACCTTTTGTAAGCCTAGGTAGAATAAAAGTGTTATATTTATCACTGATAACTCTAAAGACAAGCCTGTTTTAATGAAGCCAAGAAACTTAAAATAGCTTTGATAGCAAATATTTTCCCAGGTCACGTGAACCTGAAATTCATTTGGGTTAGTTTCTATTATATTTCTGAGAAGTCCATTTATATAGGAACTTAATCTTCCTTAAGCCCATTAAATAGAGGTCTTTTAATTTTGGCAATACCATCTGGATATAGAAATACCACATATAGGGGCGCCTGGGTGGCTCAGTGGGTTAAGCCGCTGCCTTCGGCTCAGGTCATGATCTCAGGGTCCTGGGATCAAGTCCCGCA
>NC_081561.1:86295344-86410289 GCF_022355385.1 Mustela nigripes | reverse complement strand
AAAAAAAAAAAAAAGAAATACCACATATATAAACCACAAACATGTATATGTGTCTATATACATAGACACATATAAACATAGAGGTATAAACCGAGGCCCTAAAACTTTCACTTTAACACTACTGCTATGAATTATGTACAATAATACAAAACTCTCCAATTTTAAGAGAAATTAGATCTAAATTGTTTTCCTGGTAGATGAAATGAATTAAGGTTAGCTGCTCCCATGACTAAAGATTTTGGTATTAATATTTGTGGAGAAGACACTTCAGATTCGTATTTGTCCTTGACAAGTTAAGTTCTAAATGACTTCCCCCTTTTGTTTTTTCTTCTGATAAGAATTACCTCTCTGAAGTTTGTACATCAAGTTTGTATGATCTAGATAAGAATTGTGCAGAAGACCCTGGATAGAACATTTACATCTCAAGGGCACAGGGGGGCAATGCAAAATGTCTACACCCCTTTTGAGATAAACCTGGGAGGTTTCCAGACTGGTAAAAAGGATAGATGGACTTTGAATTGTTTTAGGATCTGCTTCTCTGATCCTGTAAAGACTAGATTTGCAAAATGAGGACAGCTGTTTTTAATTCCTCAAAGGTTTGGGTTGTTGCCCAAATGATACGAAGAACTGATACATCCAGACATCTAGGTTAGAGTGCAGTTCCCCTCTCCCCCCCAACCCCGCCCCCACCATCCCGGATATATTTAGCTCTGGGAAAAAGGTCTAAAAAATAAATTCCTACCAAGCTCTAAATATCAGCTTCCAATTAGGCCAAATTTCTGATCCTAGAGGTATTAAATCTTCTCAAATATCTTGTCAGCTTTCAGCTGGGACAAATAGTAAATATTTATGGCAATATTCAACAATCCTTTTAATTTTAATTTTAGTTGTCCCTTAGCTGTTTAAGGGAATAACATTGCATTTTATCAGACAATCCCTCAGAATCCCCTCCTTCTATGGGGCCTTCCTTTGAGGGTAGATATGGGGGCATTCCAGCTGATGTTATAGAACTTACATAGGACCTTTGAGGACAATTTCTTTTTCAGTGTCCCAGTTGACTACAACTCGGACATCTGTCCTTCCCCTGTATTTTGGTAACAGGCCCCTAGAAGGGTATTATTTTAGGTATTGGGCCTTGGAGCTGTTGTAGCTATAAAGCCAAAAGCGCAGCAAACCCTTTTTCGTGGTTTTGTTCCGAAGTCTTTTCAAAGTACTCAGATATGATCATGAATCAGTCTAGTGGCCTTCTATCCTATTTTCTGCCTTTTTTTTTTTTAATCAATCCACAGATCTCCAGAGATCATCCTTTTACAAATAGAGAAGCTAGAGCAAGTTGGGTGGCCTTATTTATTGTGCAAAACCCTGAATGCTATAGAAAAAGAGCTTCCCAATGGGCTTTAAAGTCTCCCACAGTTTCATCTCTCTTTTATTTGCATGATTGAATAACAACCCAATTGGTTCAGGCAGGGAAGACTTTGGGAATGGCTTGTAAAAGATCAGTTGCTATTTTGCAACCTTCACTGGTCCATGAGGAGAACATTTTGAAGACTGAGAATCTCAAGTAACATCCTCAGGGGGTTGCCATTTTGCTGCCTGTGTCTAATTTTGGTTTCTACCATGTACACAAGCTGAACAAGATCTGATAGCCCAGGGTCATAGTTCCCAATAGTGACTAAGTTCTTCAAAAAATTTTGGGGGCCCTTCAAAGGTTTAGGTAGTTCTTTAACTATGGCACTAAGTTTGACCTTTGACCAAGATGTAAAAGATGTCTGAGGAGGATCTCTGGCCGTTTTGGGGTAGTTTTATCTTGAAATATAACTTTTAATAGTCTCTTTAAGTGGAAAGGCAGTTCAAATAGTTAGGAAAGCATGAATAGTTAGATAAAGAAGGATATAGGGGGGCAGTAGGAATCACGTCAATCTTTCATTTTAGGTACTTCAGTATCTTTAATTTTTCATTAGACTTTTGTAACAAATCTTTTAGTGAAGCTATTTTGGCAACTTGAAACCCTTTGGGAGTTTCTAGCACCAATTAAAATTGGTGTCCCATTCTATAGTAAGATTTTGCTATTTTTGTAGATAGCTATAGCTTTGGGGACTACAGTTTTTAGACATGAAATAAGTAGGTATGTTAGAAAGTGGTGCACTTAACTCCAGATTACAAAATCCTATTTCTTTCAGCTCATCTTTTTTGGGTCTCTCAAAGACAGATTAATACCTAAAGGGATATGCTGCAGGGCTGGAGATTGTGTTATATTTTGCAGTGTATTCCATTGTATGGAAATTTTCTTAAGGTTGGTGGGTGACCTAGAGTTAACCTAACCTGTTTCATTGCCAAATTATCCTAACAAATGGGTCTTTCAGTTAGGGGGGAGTCCTCATGTCTGAACATTCTTGCTCAACTATAGAACTCAACAGTTATTTCTTATTGCACTTTCTTGACGCATTGATGAAGATTTGAAAGTGACGAGAACGTTCCAAGTGCCAGGCCAGGAAAGCCCTGATAGCAACAGAATGCATAGACAACCACAAACCACACACCCTCTTCCCTGCCCAGGATTGGCTGAACATACCAACTGCCATCCATGATTGTATGCTCCCTGACTGCTTTCCTGCATGCACCCCATTGAACATCTCTCTATAAAACTCTGGGTGTGCATCTTACAGGTGGAGAAGTTGGTGTTAAGATTTGAGCCTTCTACCTCCCCCAGCACCTGGCACCTGAAATAAATTTCTCCTTTTGTCTTCTCCAAACCCTCCTCTCTTAAGTTATTGACTCCTCTTACAAGAAGTTTAACTGATTTTGTTTGACAACAGTTTTGGCAGACCCAGCCAGGAGCTATGCTTTCTATTTGTCAGCCACCCTCAGGATTCTCCAGGATGGAGCAGTCAGCCACAGCAGTACACCGTGGCTTACCTGTTCATTTCCTGAGTTAGTGGTTATGATAGGTGGACTTGTAACACTCTAACACCTTTTAAGTGCTCAAACCGTGCCTGCTGATTTAGTGGCTTTTTCCTCCTCCTCCTTCTCCCTCTCCTTCTCCTCCTCCTCCTTCCCCACTCCCTCCCCTTCCCTTTCCCTCTCCCCTTTCCTCCTCCTCCTTCTTCTTCAGCTTTTGCAATTCCCATTAGCATTAGCCTTTACTTACTGCAACCATTCTAGTTTCAGTTGGACCCAGTCCAACTGTAAGTGGTAAAAACCAACTGTTTCCAACATGAAATCTGGGGACTTGGGAAAAGAATGAAACAGTAGACCTCAAAGAGTGGGGACCATGGATTGATTTCAAACAAAGGAGGAACTGCAGCTGCCACCAGCAGCTCCCAGCTGGACTCTGGGATCTGGGGGAAAAAACAAGGGCTTAAGTTTCCAGCCGAATAGTGAAAAGTGGAAAACCAATTGGAGTGGAAGCTCAAGGCAAAGCAGAGCTAAGAACTGAAAGGAACTTATCTTCGGAAACAGGAAGAAAGGCAGAGAACTCAAAAGAATTCACAGGGTGTCATTCACGTTCCTTGTTCCCAAATACCATTAGAAGTTTTCATCAGATCCCACCACTGCCACCAAATCTATTAAAAAACAAAAATTTAACTGAGTAGATTTGAAGATGTAATTAGCTTTGTTCAGTGATTCATGAATTGGGCAGTATCCCATCTAGCAAACAGAAAGGAGATTTAGGGAGCTATATAAAGTGGAAGACTTTTTAAAGCAGAAATGGAGCTGGACAAGTTATTAACAAAAGAAAAAAAAAAGGATTATTTTAGGCAAGGTCACCTGCTTTTGAGGGAAGGGCATGGGTTTATCATGCTGATGATTTCACTAGTGTTGATCAGGAAATTCCAGATCAACCCTGAAAGGTCACACTTCTTCAGTTATGTCTTGATTTGCTGTTTTGGGGGCAAGTAACTCTATTTTAGACCTCTTTCTTTCCTTCCTTCCTTCCTTCCTTCCTTCCTTCCTTCCTTCCTTCTAACAGAAAGAAGATTAAGCAGTAAAATCAATAAATAATGTAGCTCAACTGGTGAAATCAATAAATCAATAAATAATCCTCTGACTTATTCATAGCTGTTACAAGAGAAGCTATAGCTGTGTTATTCTTGAAGTCAGAACTTTTAAAGACGGTAGATGGCAAAGAAGAGTTAAGGAACCCAGGAAATCTATTAGCTAAATAATGCCCCCAGAGGAAAAATATGGGTATTATAAAAAACAATATTTCAAAAATACATGTGGAAATGCTGGGCTTTATTTCAATTGGTGGAAATCTCTCAGGCTTGCTTGTGTTTCCATAAAAATAATAAACTTGGGTGGGGCACCTGCGCTAACTCAATGGGTTAAGCCTCTGCCTTCAGCTCAGGTCATGATCTCAGGGTCCTGGGATTGAGCCCCACGTCGGGGCTCTCTGCTCAGCAGGGGGCCTGCTTCCCCCCTCTCTCTCTGCCTGCCTCTCTGCCTACTTGTGATCACTATCTCTCTGTCAAATAAATAAATAAAATCTTAAAAAAAATAACAATATACTTGGGAAATTATGTTTGAAGACATGAAGAAGGAGAGGAGCATGGAAAGAGATCCCAGTGGAGAGAGGGATGAGGGTATAGAAGTCCCTCTGGTTTGGCTTCCCCAAAGCCGATCTCAATACTGCTCTTCTTCCTCTTCCCATTATGAAACCTGAACAGCCACAGAGTCTCCATCTCACATGCCCTTGGACTAAGAATGGCCATTTGACTGATTTCTGGTGAAGAAAGCTTTAAGTAGATTTGCAGGGGGACTTTTGAGAAAAGTATTTTGCTTTCTGATTAAAAGGACAGAAACTTTCCCTTTCCCCTGATTCCTTCTTGAGATGCTGAACTGAGGACAAAATCTTACAACCATGAAGCAAACCACAAGGACAAATACAACACCTTGAGGTTGACTGGTCAGAAAGATACATGGCTTGGAAACATGACAGTGGTCGAGCCACCTAATGATCCTGGGAGTGCCTCTCTTTGGACTCCTTGTAAACAATACAACTACAGAACATGGCTGTATGCCGCTACTAGCATTCTTTATTCCCATAGAATGATTAAAGATGATGCTAGTTAGTAGAGGCAAGATTTTCTCACCTTAACCCTGCCTCCAAAACATATGCCTTTTCTTATACCACTTGAATTAAAGTAGAAAGAAGTTATGTGAAAGATATATACATGATACATACATATATGTATATGCCAATGTTGTATAAGAAGAGATAAAAAGCACATTTTTGTGTTTGTTGTTAATTTGTGAATGCACAGACATTATTCAAGAAGAGAAGAATTGAGGAAAATAAAATTTCAGGATGAACAGATCATTGAGGAAACGTAGCATCTCCATGTATGATGTTGTAAGTAATTGTAGTCTTATTGGAGGTTTGGGGGGTTGAATGACCTACTCTTTGAGCCTCACGTGCACTACAAGAGTAGGAGCATTTGAACAAATTGGGGAGTTTATAGGCTTTGTCTCTTACATTTTACCTCAGCTTTCTGGCTGGGGTGAGTCCCAGATATTGTTGTTCCATGTGCCTTTCTTCCTTTTCTATAAGTCTTCTCTACTATGACTTCTTTATTTCCTATCAGTTTTTTCTAGACCAGCGTTTACTGAGACCCCTTCCTTCCTTCCTAGGGTGTCCCCTCTCTGCCACTGATCTGCTATTCCTCATGTGTGCTCACATGCTCTCTTCCCTGATCTCTTCATGCTTTCTCTCCTTTTCCTAATTTTTACCTTTCATATATATTTTTAAAGATTTTATTTATTTATTTGACAGACAGAGATCACAAGTAGGCAGAGAGGCAGGCAGAGAGAGAGGGGGAAGCAGGCTCCCTGCTGAGCAGAGAGGACCCTGAGATCTCAGGACCCTGAGATCATGACCTGAGCCAAAGGCAGTGGCTTAACCCACTGAGCCACCTGGGTGCCCCAACCCTTCATATATTTTTGTGTCCTCTTTCCTTCCCTGTCCCTCCCCTCACGCATCTCTATTCCTCCTTCTTGGCTTCCTTTCTAGAAGGAAAATGAGAAGTTATTAACCATGATATTATGCTTTTTGAAAATAATCATGATTTATTAAGCAGATTACTGCGTTGAAATAGACATTCCAAACACAATGATGAAAGGATAAAATTCTTATATTACTTAATTTTCCCAAATAATATGACTTAACCTTCTTCCACTTTAAAATCTTGTTTTACTAGAAAAACAGAGAGACTTCCACTACTGTTTCATGAGTATCTTCTCTCCCACTCAGTTTTACCTTTTTCTAACTTCATTCAGAGAAGGTGGACAGAACCCACATTAGAGCACCAGTGATTGGGGCGAGCACCTCAGAAAAATTCTATCTGAATCTAGAATGGGGTTCAGATATGGTCATTAAAACAAACAAACAAACAAACACCTCCTGAAGTGATTGTTATTTGTAGCCAGAGGTGAGAAACAATATTCTAGAATTTGCATTCTCAATATAGTACTGCCTATTAAAACCATGTAAGTTTAAGTTGGGCTGGGGATATAAGGAAACCCCCCATTGAGTTGAGAAAGGTAAAATAAAGCAAAAAAAAAAAAAAAAAAATCTCCTCTAGAAGGCATCAGGACTTCCCAAAAGGGTAAGAGGAGGCTGAGATGACAATGTGTAGGCGCTGCCCACGTTCAGGGGTATGCCCGAAGTTAAAATTGTTTCCAAAAACCCCTGTGTGACCACAGACACCACTGAACTTGTCATACTTATATTTAGAAACAAAGCAATACATTCATGAAGGAATTCCATCAGACACAATAAAATTAAAATAAAAAGCTTCTCTCTACCTTAAAAAGAAAGTTTTACACTCTAGCCATCTTGTTGAAAAGTGTCCAGAGAAAACACATTTTTTTTAAATCCATGGGAACAAGCACACCAGTTTCTAGGTTGGGTAATTTTGCAGAAATTTTTCCCAGGTAGTTTTAGTGAAACTTTTAGGAAGTTTTTGGGTTCCATTTAATGATTCAAGTTTAGAGTTCTGGGGTGTGTGTTGCATGTGTGTGATAGAAAGAGAGAGTGTGTGTGAGAGATGGGGGGGGCAGATTATAGGCTAGATCAGGCACATAGTTGGTGGAATTTCATATTAAAACAAAATCACTGAAAGGCAGTTTGGCGCACCATTTTTATTTATTTATTTATTTATTTATTTATTTATTTATTTATTTATTTTGACAGAGATCACAGGTAGGCAGAGAGGCAGGCAGAGAGAGAAGGGGAAGCAGGCTCCCCGCTGAGCAGGGAGCCTGATGTGGGGCTCGATCCCAGGACCCTGAGATCACGACCTGAGGCGAAGGCAGAGGCTCAACCCACTGAGCCACCCAGATGTCCCTTTATTTGTTTATTTTATATTTATTTTTAATTTTTTAAAAATACTTTATTTATTCATTTGACAGATGGAGATCACAAGTAGGTAGAGAAGCAGGCAGAGAGAGAGGAGGAAGCAGGCTCCCTGGTGAGCAGAGGAGCAGAGGGGCTCCATCCCAGAACCCTGCGATCATCACCCAAGTAGAAGGCAGAGGCCTTAACCCACTGTGCCACCCAGGCGCCTCCCCTTTTTTTTTTAAACTTAGGATTTTGTACTCCAGAAATTTTTTCCTGAGTAAATCATTATGGAATGGTAGAAAATTATAAGTATTTATGGGAACAAAAAATTGAATGCTATCTGCATGTAACAAAATAAAATTATAATATACAGACATGTATAATTAGACATATAATGGCATATATTATGCATTTATCAAAATAATGTTGCAGAAGAATTTTCAGCAGTGTGAAAAAATGGTTGCATATATTGTTTATGAAAAATATCAGGTTACATAATTGAATGTACATTACCTCATTCGTGTTAAAAATGTGTTTATTATTCAAATAAAGGACCGAATGACTTTAACATCAAAAAGCAGTTTTTCTCTAGAAAGCAAAATCCTTGGAAATAGGGAATAAAATAGCTACATTCAGATACATGATAAGTTATTTTAAAATGTTGGTGAATTTTATTAAATGTGTGATGGAATTGTGTGTGATTTTGATTTTCTTGTTATGCCTTTTTATAAATTTTCTGCAACTAGTAGATATCACTTAAAGATGAGAAAACATACCAAATTTATAGTATAGAAAATTTATGTATATAGACAAAGAATGAAATAAATGTACAAAAATGAAATTAACTTTTGTTTGAGTGATAAAACAACAGAATGAGGGATGCCTTTTTAGTCTAATGTAGCTTTATACACATGGGTATGCACACACAGAGACACTCAGACACAAAACTTAAAAATCACACGTCCTATGATATAACTGTGTTCACAGAGAACATGAATCTCTAGTCTATTAAAACACAAACTCTACACACAAAAGTCAATTTTATATAATAGCAAATAATTAGAAAAAATAACCAAAGTTTTAAAAAAGGTAGTTTTCACAAAAGCAATAAAAAATAAGGTACACAGAATTACTCCTTTCAAAAGAAGAGCAAGAATGTAATCAAGAATCTAGTAACATTTTAATTATTGAACATAGGTGACCTGGCCTCAGATTACGTGCCTCTCCTGAATTCATGGAAAGGAGTAAAGCCAAATTCCTCACTATTCTCTACCATATCCCAAAATCTATTTTGGAGATATTGAAGATTTAAATCTGGAAAACAAAACTTAAAAAAGGTTTAAATGAACATATAGGAGAACATTTTTATGACCTCTGAGAAAGATTTCATAAGATTTTTGCTTATAAGGGAAAAAAGTTAAATTTGACATGAAAAGCAAGAGTTTGTGAAAATTCATGTAAAAATTTGGAGAAAATATTTGCAACATGTATGTTTAATGAAAAAATAGTAATAAGAATATAGAAAGGCAGCCTATAAATTAATTTTAAAAATGGCAAACAGAATAATAGAAAATGAAAAATGAGCAAAAAATATGAGGAGACTTGTCACAGAAAAGCAAACCCAAATGATCAATAAACATACGAAAAGAATTTCAAGCTCATTAGTAATCAGGGAAATTTATACCAAACTCAGAATGAGATTCTGTTTCATACCTACCAGCCTGGTGAAAATCGAAGTCCTTTGAACAACATCAAGTATTGGTGAGAATGTGAAACAATGGAACATCTAAAATACTGTAAGTAGAAATATAAAACTTCTTTTTCCCAAAATATTTTTTAAAAATGATCGGCATCATTCTGGAGGACTGAACATTGACATACATTGTGACCTGCCAATTTTACTCATGGAAATACACCCAAGGTAAATTTTAGCATGTGTGTACCAGGAAACTTGGACAAAAATGTTCGTTTCTTTGTAACAGCAAAACCCAGAAATGACACGGATGCAGATAAACAAGAAAATGGATAAATAAATGTGATATATTCATATAGCTAAATACTACGTCATGGCGCAAATGAGCTACACACCATTCTCATCAGCGTAGATCATTTTGAATGAAAAGAACAATCGCAAAAGAAAATCATCTTAAGTTCAAACCTGAGCAAAATAAAGCAATACACTGTTTAGGAATAACTGCCCATGTGGTAAAACTAGGAAGAAAAACAAAAGAATCATGAACCCAGACAAAAAACAGTTCTTTTCTCATGAAGTCTACTTTCTAATTGGAGAGATCACTTAACACCCATGCACTAAGCCACAAGTCTCTGGAATGATGACTAGGATTGGAAAAAGCTACATGGGTCTTCAAAAATGTTGTCTAAGTTCTTAAGTTTCGTGGTGGTTATACAAGTATCCAGCCCATAATTATTCTTTGGACTTTACACATAAGTTAAAAATATGTTTTTTTGGGGGGCACCTGGATGGCTCAGTGGGTTAAGCCTCTGCCTTCAGCTTGGGTCACGGTCTCAGGGTCCTGGGATCGAGCCCCGCATTGGGCTCTTTGCTCAGCAGGGAGCCTGCTTCCCCTTTCTTTCTGCCTGCCTCTCTGCTTACTTGTGATCTTTCTCTGTCAAATAAATAAATATAATCTTCAAAAAAATATGCTTTTTTGTATTACTTACTTACAGTTCTTTTGTTAAATAAACAGAAATAGGAGTTAGAGTCTTTTAAAATGGACTATAGAGGTTATATTCAATAATGCTGCATTACCTATAATATTGCTCCCAAATCTGAGGAATATGTTTTATCAGAGTAACTGAAAATAAATACTGAACCTCATCTGGACTTTGTTACACCCCATTTGCATGCGACATTTACAGGTGAGTTGGATTTTGTCTTTAATATTGGGCTTGATGACTTCTTTGTTACCACAGGTCTTCAGACAACCAGCACTGAAGATTATTTAGATTAATGTTCACTTCTCTTTGAAAGAAGATAGAGGGGAAAAGTGACATGAATTTCAAAGAGGAAACTGAAGGTGACACGTCCTTACAGTGTTGGCTGAGATGTGCCTCTTTAAATGACACCAAGCCTGAAAGGCAGGCTGGGAGTCCCCTCAGGAGTTGGGTCTTAGGTGTGCACTTGCTCCATGGGCATGACATCATTTGATAAATTTACATCAAAGCCCATTGGTTTTAGCCCCAGAGAGGTGGGTTTGGGGTAGCTTTCATGGGCAAAAGTCAGACTTAAAAAAATAAAAAAAGTTACATTGCTAGTTTCTGAACCAAAAGAAGACAGAATTTCCTCCAATGGCAAGGAACCAAGACAAAGATCACATTTCCCGGCTGCCCACTCGACTTACCACACCCCCTCCCCCGGTTCCCCTTTAGCAACAGAGAAAGAAATCACAGTAGTGAATTAATAATTCTGTGAGACAGACTTTCCTTCTCGGGTGTGATTCAGCCCGGCAGCCTGGAGGAGGGGTAGGTAGTGAGTTCTTTAACTCTGCTCGCTCTGGACTGGCTTTCAATATTAGACATTGGGAGTTTTTGAAAATTAACACTGGAACAAAAGTGACTATCATACTCCATGTCCCCTTCCCCCGCCCTCTATCCAAACTTAATCTTCTCTTGCTTTGGGGCCGCTTAAAAACAAAACAAACAAAACCCCCCGAACAACTGGGAAACACTATCTAGAAAGGTAGAGATCAAACCAGTACTCAGAGCGCGTTGTGACAATCTTCATCACCTATGATTGATTTTACTACGCAATAAAGGAAAAATCTGTTTTACCATAAATGACACTCCTTCACCTCTGTAATCAGCCTCCTTCCTCTCTCTTTCCAGCATATCTATTTAATCATGCATGACTGCAGCAAGGTGATGCAGTAGTTTCAATGTAACTGCCTTATCTAGGTCTGGAATGAGCAAGCCTGTGTGACTGAGGCGTCCTCAGCTCCACCGGCGCCGCCCCTTGGCTATGAGAATAGCAACAAGAGTTTTTCCACTGTGGGCTTCCAGGGGTATCTGTGCCACCTGAACCCCCTGGGACATGCCCCCCAATAATCCACAGACCAGATGGGAACTCCAGGGCACTGTGCTGACTTTCTTGCCCGACACATTTCTAAGTTAAAGGTCTTACAATAAATTTAATTTCCAGTCCACTTCTCTGCTTTCTGGGTTTTCAAAACCCGGGAGACTTGGCCCCAGTGACATATTGGTCCAGAGGAGATCCTGTTCATCTGTAGTGGGATTGAGAACTCGTGGTTTTTTTTCTTTCTTTCTTTCTTTCTTTCTTTTTAGAAGATCTTATTTTATTTGTTTGAGAGAGAGGGAGCACAAGCAGGGGGAGAGGCAGAGGGAGGGAGAGGGAGAAGGAGACTTCTGCTGAGCAGGAACCCCCCTACCCCCACCCCAGGCTGGAGCCCAGGACCCTGGGATCATGACCTGAGCTGAAGGCTCATGTTTAACCAACTGAGCCATCCAGGCACCCCTCGACGAGGACTCAGAGATGCTCTTGTTGAGTCTGGTTTTTCAGTCCTCCACTGACATTCTTGGAATAATCTCTCTTGGAGATAAGCTTCTACTTCCCACTAAGCAGGGTAAAATCAACACTTAATGCTAAAGCCTCACAGGACTCCCTCACCCCAGGAGGGTGGATTATTGTATTCATAATACAGCTGTTATCCACAATTAGGTCGGATGGTTGTCAACTCAAGCAAAGTCTGAGATAATCCTCAAAAAGCAACCCCTCTGGGACCACTATTATATATAATAATAGTGGGAGTCACTATTATTCTTCTCCAGCACATGATAGAACATTCCAGAGAGAGCCCAAGGGCTGCTCAGACTCACAAAGGAATAAGGAACCCCAAATATAACTTTTAGCTGAGAGATATCTGGACAATTGCCATTCTCTGAGGAGGAGATCCCAGGCCTTGGGGCCCAGAGCAGTAGGGTTCCTTGAATCTCATCTCCTCCTCCCCTCCTTTGGGAAAACTCTGCATTGGACTTTGACCTTGAAAATCAATATGATCCTATCCATTAAATGCACTTCACACAAGCTACATGTCAAATATTTTAATATAGACTCTGTTATCCCATTACAAGGATGCTCCCACTGTTAGAAAATCTGTCCCACCCTTTTCTTAACAATGTTAGCACTTGAAGAAGAAAACTGAGGTTCTTTCCCACAGCTTTCCCTGAACTAGAGGAAATGGACAAAATTTCTTATAGTTTAAAATTGCATTTAAAAATAGATATTTTATGACAGTTTTTTTTTTTTTTTTTATAACTCTAATGTCTTTTATGAAGGATAAATCTGGTAACAGAAGGATTCTTATTTTGTTGAACAACATGTTGAGGTCTGGGTAGAATACTTTGTAAAAGAGGAGCTCTATTGGAGTGTAATTGTTAATCAAATTTATCAATATTTTCTTTTAGAACGACATATTCAGTTTTGTTTAAGAAATCATTTTCTATCTCTGTGTTTTCTCCCCAGAGATGTAAAGTTTTGCGTTTAACTTACACATCCTTGCTTTATCTAGAATTGATTTTTATGTGTGGTGTGAACTAGGACTTTGAACTTCAATTTGATCCATAATTTTAATCAGTTTTCCAACTGTGTTTATTAAAGATTCTTTCCTTTCTTTATTGCTCTGCTATGTCATCCCCATGTAACAAATTTCCATATATCCATATGTCATATAAAGTGATACTTAACCTCACTAATAATCAAGGAAATGCAAATCAGGACTATGGAGATATCATTTTATACCTGTTCAATTGGCATCTCCTTCTGTTCCATTGAAAGTTTGTTTGCCCTTGTGCCAATGTCAAGATGTATTATTTTCTATAAATTGTCCTTCTAGGAAAAATCTTGTAGGTTTTAGTGCATGGGTCTTTTTAACCCTCTTGGTTAAATTTAACCTCCTTGATTCTTTTTGATGCAAGTGTACATGGATTGTTTTCTTAATTATTAGGGTCTAAAAATATAACAGATATTTGTATTTCGGTTTGTATCCTGCAATTTTACTGATTTTGTTAGTTCTAATAGTTTTTCATTGAGCCTTTATGGTTTTCTTTTTATAAAATTATATCATCCATAAATGGTAACAGTTTTATTCCTTCCTTTCCAGTTTGGAGGGCTTTTCTTTTTTCCTGCCTAATTACTCTGGCTAGAACTTCTAATCTTATATTGAATAAAAAATGACAAGAATGTGCATGTTTGCTTGTTCCTGATCTTAGAGGAAAAGCTTTCTGCTTTTTACTATTGAATACAATGCTAATTGTGGACCTATCCTATGTGGCCTTTATTATGTTGAGGTACATTCCCTGTATATTTGCTTTGTTGAGGCTTTTTATCATAAATGAATGTTGAATTTTGTCAAGTGCCTTTTCTACATCTGTTGAGATGATCTTATGCTTTTAATCTTTCATTTTGTAAATGTGATGTATATTGTTGATTGATTTGCAGGCATTTAACCATCTTTGCATCTCTGGCTAAATCACACTTAATCATGGTATATGATATTTTTAATGTACTATAGAATTTGATTTCCCCCTATTTTGTTGAGGATTTTTGCATCTATGTTCATCAAGGATATGGGTCTGTAAATTCTTTCTTTCTTCCCTGCCCTCTTTCCCTTTTTTCTTCCTTCCTTCTTTGTGTCTTTGTCTGTTTTGGTATCAGGGTAATGCTGGTCTCATAAAATGAATTAGGAAACAGTTATTTCTTCCTCTTCAATTTTTTTGCATGAGTTTAAGAAGGGTAGGTATTAAATTTTCTTTGAATCTTTGATAGAATTTACTTACAGATCCATCTGGTTCTGGTCTTTTGTTTGTTGGAGGCTTTTATTACTGATTTAATCTCCTTTTAGTAATTAGGCTAGTCAGCTTTTCGATTTCTTCACAATTCAGTCTTGGAAGATTGAGTATTTCTAGGAATTTATCCATTTCTTCTAGGTTGTCCAATTTGTTGGCATATAATTGTTCATAGTAGTCTCTTATGAAACTTTGTATTTCTTAGGTATCAACTATATCTTTCCCTCTTTCATTTCTGACTTTATTTATGAGGGCTCTCTCTCTTTTCTCTTAATGAGTCTAGCTAAAGTCTTACTACTTTTGTTTATCTTTTTAAAGAACTAGTTCTTAGTTTCATTGATCTTTTCTATTGTCTTTTTAGTCTCTATTTTATCTATTTCAATTCTTACCCTTATTATTTCCTTCCTTCCACTGACTTTGAGCTTCATCTGTTCCTCTTCTTCTAGTTCTTTTAAGCGAAGAGTTAGATTGTTTACTTGAGATTTTTCTTGTGTTTGAGGGAGGCCTGTATTATATGAACTTTCTTTAGTACAGCTTTTGCTGCATCCCATAGATTTTGGTATGTCATATTTTCATTTGCATTTGTCTCAGGATATTTTTTTAAATTTCTCCTTTGATTTCTTCATAGACCCATTGGCTTTCAGCAGCATATTATTTAATCTCCACACATTGGTGATTTTCTAGTTTTATTTTTGTGATTGATTTTTAGTTTCAGTGTGGTCTGAAAAGATGCTTAATAAGATCTCAGTCTTTTCAAATTTATTGAGACTTGTTTTGTGGCTGAAAATATGACTGATCCTGCAGAATGTTCATGTGCACTTGAGAAGAATATGTATTCCACTGCGTTTGAATAGATGCTTCTGTATATATCTGTTAAGTCCTTCTGGTTTAATGTGTTGTTGTTTAAGGCCAATATTTCCTTATGGATTTTTTGTCTGGATGATCCATCCAATGATATAAGTGTGGTATTAAAATCCCCTAATATTTATTGTATCACTGTCAATTTCTTTCTTTAGGTCTGTTAATATTTGCTTTATATATTTAGCTGCTTCTATTTTGAGTGCATAAATATTTATAACTGTTATATATTCTTGGGCTCCTGGGTAACTCAGTTGGTTAAGTGACTGTCTTCAGCTCAGGTCATGATCCTGGAGTCCCAGGATCGAGTCCCACATTGGGCTCCCTGCTGGGCAGGGAGTCTGCTTCTCCTGCTGACATTTCCCCACTCATGTTCTCTCTCTCTCTCATTCACTCTCTCTCTCTCTTTCTCAAATAAATAAGTAAATGTTATATATTCTTGTTGGATATCATTACATATTAAAAATCTTTATCTCATTAAAGTTTTTATTTTAAAATCTATTTTTTCTGATATAAGTATAGTAGTTATATTATATAAAGTAGCTATACTTATATCAGGAAAAAAATAGAAACAGAAAAAGATCAAAGTGTCTTTTTCTTTTTTTTTCATTTTATTTTATTTCTTTTCAGTGTTCCAAAATTCATTGTTTATGCACATACCCAGTGCTGCATGCAATATGTGCCCTCCGTAATACCCACCACCATGTTCACCAACCCCACACCCCTCCCCACATGCCCTCAGTTTGTCTCTCAGAGTCCACAGTCTCTCATGGTTTGTCTCCCCCTCTGATTTCCCCCATCTCACTCCTCCTCTCCACCTCCCCATGTCCTCCGTGTTATAACTTATGCTCCACAAGTAAGTGTAACCATATGATAATTGTCTCTCTCTGCTTGACTTATTTCACTCAGCATAATCTCTTCCAGTCCCATCCATGTTGATATAAAAGTTGGGTATTCATCCTTTCTGATGGAGGCATAATACTTCATTGTATATATGGACCATATCTTCTTCTTTTTTTTTTTTTTAAAGATTTTATTTGTTTATTTGACAGACAGAGATTACAAGTAGACAGAGAGGCAGGCAGAGAGAGAGAGAGGGAAGCAGGCTCTCTGCTCAGCAGGGAGCCCGATGCGGGACTCAATCCCAGGGCCCTGGGATCATGACCTGAGCCGAAGGCAGCGGCTTAACCCACTGAGCCACCCAGGTGCCCTGGACCATATCTTCTTTATCCATTCCTCCAATGAAGGACATCTTGGTTCTTTCCACAGTTTGACAACTGTGGCCATTTCTGCTATGAACACTGGGGTACAGATGGCCCTTTTTTTTTTTTTTTACTACATCTGTATCTTTGGGGTAAATTTGGGGTAAATACCCAGTAGTGCAATTGCAGGGTCATAGGGAAGCTCTACTTTTAATTTTTTGAGGAATCTCCACACTGTTTTCCAAAGTGGTTGCACCAACTTGCATTCCCACCAACAGTGTAAGAGGGTTCCCCTTTCTCCACATCCTCTCCAACACATGTGTTTACAGTCTTGTTAATTTTGGCCATTCTAACTGGTATAAGGTGGTATCTCAATGTGGTTTTCATTTGAATCTTCCTGATGGCTAATGATGATGAACATTTTTTCATGTGTCCGTTGGCCATTTGTATGTCTTCTTTGGAGGAGTGTCTGTTCATGTCTTCTGCCCATTTTTTGACGTGATTATCTGTTCTGTGTGTGTTGCGTTTGAGGAGTTCTTTATAGATCTTTTGACATTTTTAATTATAATGTGTCTTGGCGTGGATCTTTTTGGATTAGTCTTCTTTGGAACTTTCTGAGCTTCCTGGATCTGGATGTCTGTTTCCTTCTGCAGGGTAGGGAAGTTTTTAGCCACTATTGCTTCAAATGTGTTTCTTGTCCATTTATCTCTCTTTTCATTCTGATACTTCCATTATGTGAATGTTGCTCCACTTGATGCTGTTCCATAGTTCCCTTGAATTATCTTCACTTACCAAAAAATGGTTTTCTTTTTTGCTGCTCTGTTTGGGTGAGTTCTACTGTTCTGTGTTCCAGGTTACTGATTCTTTTGTCTGTCATCTAGTCTACTATTGAACCCCTGTATTGTATTTTTCTGTTCAGTTATTATGTTCCTTAGCACTGTGATTTCTGTTTGGTACATATGTTTTCTCTTTATTAAAGTTCTTTCTCTGTTTACACTTCTCTTGAGATTAGTGAGCATCTTTATGGTCATTAATTTGAACTTTTTATCAGGTAAATTACTTATCACCATTTAATTAAGGTTTTTTTCTAGGGTTTTATTTTGTGCTTTCATTTGGATATATTCCTGTTTCTTCATTTTGCTCAACTCTCTCTGTTTGTTTCTATGTATTAAGCAAAAAATCTTCCCCAGACTTAAAGAAGTAGTCATAAGACTGGGGGTGTGTTAATGTCTGTTTTCTGTGCATCAGGGCAATGGGAGCCTGCCAAGAATTGTCTGGCATGGGGAGCCTGCTGAAATAGTCTCTCCAATTGTTTTAGTCCCATGGTACTCAGAAATGCAAGTCCTCTTGGACCTGCTGGCCACCAGAGCCAGGCATTCAAGGGGTGTATCATGTGTGGACTATGTACACCTGCTAGCGTTGGTAGGACTGCTGGGAAGTGCCAGGCCAGGGGAAGTTTGCCTGCTGAGTTTAGCAGGATGAGGCTGCAGAAGAGTTCAGGGTTGAGGCAAGCAGTGCTACCAAGGTAGAGAGAGAGTGCAAAAATGGAGCCCAATAGTATTTGTCCCTGGAGAGAGTTCCAACAGATCTCTCTCCCTCTGACAGATGATTTAAGAATAGCTAATCTATCGGGGCGCCTGGGTGGCTCAGTGGGTTAAGCCGCTGCCTTTGGCTCGGGTCATGATTTCAGGATCCTGGGATCGAGTCCCGCATCGGGCTCTCTGCTCAGCAGGGAGCCTGCTTCCCTTTCTCTCTGCCTGCCTCTCTGTCTACTTGTGATGTCTTTCTGTCAAATAAATAAATAAAATCTTAAAAAAAAATAGCTAATGTATCTCCTTCTTGTATGGTCTAGGCATTTTCCAGTCTGCTGGTTTTGTGCTGCCTCCAGGAATGAGTCTGTATGTGAACTTTCTAAGAGTGGAGTCTCAGTTTCCTAGAGCCTTTGGTTCTCCTAGTCATAAGCCCCGTTGGTTTTCAAACCCAGACATTTTGGGTACTCAATTCTTGAGTGTAGGTTCCAAGGGTTGGTGTACCTGATATGGGCCTCAAATCTCTTACTCTTCAGGGATACCCTCCATATTTTTGAGGTTCCTCTTGCTTGTGGGCCATTGTGTAGGGGGCTGAGGAGGGAAATTTTTGATGAGACTGTGCCTCTTGCTTTCCTACCTGTTTTGATGTGGACTCTTTGTCCTTTGTTGTGAATGAATTGTTCAGCTTGTTTTCAGGTCTTTCCAGAGTGAACTGTTCTATATTTAGCTGTAGATTTGGTGTGCCTGTGGAAGAAGATGAATTCAGGGTCTTCCTGAACTACCATCTTGAACTGCCCCCAAGAAAACTTAAAAAAAAAAAAAGATTTCAAAAGGAATACAGGTCCATCACCAGAAATTGTAAAAACACCCCAAATCATAAATTGATAATAAAAATAATTTTTAAGATTTTTATTTAGTATGTTAGCTTATTAAACACTGTTCATATTTAGGAAATACTGTGAATTTACTTCTAATTATACTTTGGTATATATTCTTCTGGTACTTTTTATCAATTTGTCCAGAATATGTCCAATTTACTCTTCATATATACCTCTGCATATTCTTATTATACACATACAAATGCATATACTCACAGAATTATGATCATAACAGTATATAGTATTTTATCTACTTTTTCTATTTCATTAACATTTTCCCATATTTTTCTTCAAAAACAGGAAATTTAGTAGCTGTGTTTTAAGTTAATTTCTAAAGTGAATCCAAATTATTCTCCCTCTGGATCTTAAAGCAAAATTTTCATTCTTTTTAGGTGAGTAATTGTTTAACAACTCAGTACAATAATTCATTAATGTATATTTTCACTTCCTGTTAAGCTTTAGGCACCTGCTGTGTTCATTCATAGCTCCAACCTAGTCTTGACCTAGTTGGCCTTATCAAGCCTGGAGGTATATAAAATGCCCCAACCCTAACCATAGATACAATCCTTAATTTATATTGGAGCCATGACATTGTTCATGAGGTGGGTTCTTACATCTTTAGTTCATTGAGCTGCATCCTTTCTTTTCTTTCTGGCCTGCACAGAGCTAGCTCAGCTCATGTCACTGGGAAGCTAATCCTGATTAATACTAAAATTCCCCCTAACGTCCCTGGAGCCAGATTATAAAACTGTACTGAGCTTTTCTGGGGCCTTGACTGAATGCTTTCTTATCACCAGGTATTTATTAATTTATTTTGTTAGTCAGTCAAGTCAATGAAAATATATTGATTGCCTCCCCTATGCCAAGGTACTAAGTGAGGATACTACTGCCTGGGTTTTGATCTGCTGCTAAATGAATGATAAGATATCATTTCAAAACAGATAGACTACAGTCAACCTGATAGGTGCCTGATTCTGAAAATCACCACTGCCTGGACAGTCCTGTTTTGCTCCAAATTGGATCTCTTAGATATTTATCAATATTTATTAATATCTTAGATATTGCTCCAAAGTGAATCTCTTAGATATTTATCAATATCTTAGATATTGATACCATATGGAATTTACTATACTCTTTGGGCACTATAACTTGAAAATCTGGTTGCCCATTTTAGGACTCTGTTCTGTAGCTAGGTTAGTCCCCCATAAATTCTGGCTTCTGCTCCTATCCTCGTCTTGCATTTGCAAAGGTCCTGCCAGACGTTTCATGTAAGTTTTCTTGGGGCTGAGCTTCATAACATTTAGTTTATATTATGTTTTATAAATATAGTTTATAAAAATATCTTCATATACTTTTCTCACTTTTCATATACTTTTTCTCACCCTAGTTTTAAGTCTTCAAGTAACTATTAGAGGTAGGAGGGAAGGTTTGTTACATTCTGTTTCACTGCGAAGAAATTAACTTTAAGAAGTCAAATGACTTATTGATATTTACATAGTTAATAATTGGTCTCCTTAGGTCTTGAATGCTGACATTTTTTCTCTTATTTCCGTGGTTTTTCCATCTGGTGGGTGCCAGAGATGACTAACCTCCCCTTTGAATCAACCTTACAGTTCATCTCAGAAAGCAGTCAACTTTTCAGAGTGAAAGATTAATGTATCAAACTTTCCAGGATAGTTTAACCTCCAAATAGTTATCAATATCAGATATTGTATAGTTAGTAGGATAAAAACCAGTGGATATAAATGACATATCAGATAAAGGGCTAGTTTCCAAAACCTATACAGAACTTACCAACTCAAAACCCAAAGAACAAATAATCCAATCAAGAAATGGACAGAAGACATGAACACATATTTCTCCAAAGAAGATACCCAAATGGCCAACAGACACATGAAAAAGTATTTAATATCACTCAGCATCAGGGAAATACACATCAAAACCAAATGAGATACCACCTCACACCAGTCAGGATGGCTAAAATTAACATGTCAGGAAACAACAGATGTTGAAGAGAATGTGGAGAAGGGAGAACCCTCCTACACTGTTGATGGGAATGCATGTTGGTGCACCTACTCTGGAAAACAGTATGAAGGTTCCTCAAAAAGTTGAAAATAGAGCTACACTATGACCCAGGAATTGTGCTACTGAGCAAAGATACAAATGTAGTGATCTGAAGGGGCACCAGCACCCTAATGTTTATAGCATTGTCAACAATAGCCAACTGTAGAAAGAGCCAGATGACCACTGACAGATGAATGGATAAAGAAGTTGTGGTGTATGTATACAATGGAATATTATGCAGCCATGAAAATGAAACATTGCCATTTGCAACAACATGGGTGGAACTAGAGTGTATTATGCTAAGTGAAATATGTCAGTCAGAGAAAGACAATTATCATATGATTTCACTGATATGTGAAATTTAAGAAACAAGGCAGAAGATCATAGGGGAAGAGAGGAAAAAAGTGAAACAAGATGAAAACTAAAGAGGAAGACAAACAATAAGAGACTCTTAATCTTAGGAAACAAACTGAGGGTTGCTGGAAGGGGGGATGTGGGGGGATGGGGTAACTGGGTGATGGACATTGGGGAGGGAATGTGTTGTAATGAGCAGTGGGTCTTATATAAGACTGATGACTCACAGACCTGTCCCCCTCAAACAAATAGTATATTACATGTTAATTAATTGAATTTAAATTTTAAAAAAGATGAGAGAAACTTTTAAAAACAGTGGATATTAAGGACTTTTGATAAACATTCCTTAAATTTCTCCTGGTCTCTTGAATACAGAGCTAGCTTTTATGTGAGAATACAGTTTTTATTGGCATAGACCTATTGGGGGAAAGTTCTGTACAGGATTCCTGGAGATCCATGCTGACTTGGCAATCTCCAGAACAGAGAAGTTATCCTCTTACATGTAGTGTATGGGTGGTGTGAGTTGCTAGCATCTTTGCCAGCCTTTCTAGACTCCCCTTTCTGGGCTGGGGCTAAAGGCCTGGAAATGACATTTCCCAGGCTATCTTGCTGGCAAGACTCTTGTATAGAGTGACCCTCTGAGAGGAACTCACTAGAAATTGAAAAACAAAAGAAACAATTATCCTGTGGGAATGAAGGTAGATAGCAAATATAGGCAGAATGGAAATGCAGTTCTTGCATTTCCCTACTTTTTGAAAATCAACATTTTTTTTTTTCTGAGCTTCTCTCTACCAATAATTCTGTTTTATTAGCATCATGTTTCTTATATTAAATCCCTTCCTGCTTAGGGGCGCCCAGGTGGCTCAGTATGTTAAGTGGCTGCCTTCAGACCGGGTCATGGTCTCAGGGTCCTGGGATTGAACCCTGAGGCATGTTCCCTACCTAGCGGGGAGTCTGCTTCTCCCTCTCCTTCTGATCCTCTCCTGGCTCTCTCTCTCTCTCTCATAAGTAAAATCATAAATAAATAAATAAATAAATCTCTTCCTGCTGAGAACTTCTAGAGTGGAATCTTTTATTTCTTGAACTAATTTTGACCAATTACAGAACTTTCCCTGCGGTATTGTAATTTTGGTATTCATATTTGTTTCTTTCTCTGGATGTTTTTTCCTCTGGTCTCTCAAAGAGGTGGATGTGTCTTTTTCATCTTTGTATCCCAATGTTTGCAATATAAAAGCACTTAATAAATTTCAAAAGAGTATTCAAAGAATAAATTTGAATAAGGAGAGGGTGAGGTGTTTTGGAACAAGCCAAAAAATGTACAAATTGAGTAGGGAAACCAAAATCTTCAAAGCGTCAATCTTTAAACCCAGAATTGATTCCATTGGTCAACTAGTTGATTCAATCAGCACTATCTTGATTAAGAGATTCTATGCAAATAAAGCCTCTTTATAACCAAGTTGGATCTCTTAAGAAATCACAAAAATGATGTATTTGTACATCATGCAAATTAGCATTGATGTTCTTGTTAGGGTTAAATTCAATGGTGACATGTCTCCTCACTGAAGTTCTTTAGTGGATGATGATCACTATAAGAGAAACTACATATATTTTGTCCAGGTTGGGCCCATCGTTGGAAGTGGAGAGGGTTGACCCTGAGCAAAACATGAAATTCTGACCCCTGATAAACATATTATCTCAAATACTGTCCCAGCATTTGCTTCCAGACAGTCTAAACTGAGCTGTGTCAGACATTGGGTTAAGCATTTGCGGCACAGAATAAGTAAGTTTTCCTATTTTAAGAAAATCACATTGGTGATTAACTGGTTCACCAATAATTATAAAATAGTGATAGAAAGTGTACAATTTAATGAGTGTATGTAGGAAAAGCAGTTAACTCAGACTGAGTTTCTTAGATGAGGGGACTCTGCAGTTGAATTCTGGGGGCTATATAGGAGTTGGGTAATGAATAGAAGTGGTGCGGAATAAAAGAGGGCATAGAAGAGGCAGGTTCTGGGCTGTGGGCTCACAGCATGCCTGGATTCTACGTGGGTGTGCATATATGCAGAGAGCCCCAGGTCCACATCACAAAGAGCCTTGTGGGCTATGCTTAGGGGCTTGGATTTAGCTGAAAGTCCATGGAGGGCCATTAAATATAGATTCTGTATTTCAGTGAAATTCTGCTCAGTTCACAGACCCCCAGCTTTATTCAAGTCCTTGCCCCTAAAATCCTCCAGTTCTAGGGTGTCCCATTGGCCCATAAACCTGATTAGATGGACATTTTAGAAAGATCCCACGGGCTGCCCTACAGAAGACGGTTTGCTGGTATCATAACTGAGAGCCAGAGGACCAGTTAACAAGCTGGTATAGTGGTCCAGGTGAGAGGTAATCTGGTTGATGATATGGAAGCCTAAAAGAGCAGATCAGTAGATTCCAAATGAACAGATTTTGACCCTTCTTCTCCTCCCCTCCCCAAAAAATTTTCTTGGGGCACCTGGGTGGCTTAGTGGGTTAGGACTCTGCCTTCAGCTCAGGTCATGATCTCAGGGTCTTGGGATTGAGGCCCGCATCAGGCTCTCTGCTCAGCAGGAAGCCTGCTTCCCCCTCCTCTCTCTCTGCCTGCCTCTCTGCCTACTTGTGATCTCTCCCTCTTTGTCAAACAAAGAAATAAAATCTTTGAAAAAATTTTTTCTTGTTCATTCTATTTTATTTTCATTTGTATTAAATAATATTTTCTATTTACCAGATGGTTTGGAACATATCCTT
Organism: Mustela nigripes; assembly: GCF_022355385.1. NCBI lineage: Eukaryota > Metazoa > Chordata > Mammalia > Carnivora > Mustelidae > Mustela > Mustela nigripes. The sequence continues at coordinate 86,386,480 of NC_081561.1, read as the reverse complement.
ACTATGTTATTATGACATCTGTTAGAAAATACTCTGACAATAAGGTATGATCTTGAATGTGTGTTGCGGATTGAAGAAACATGAGGGGATTTACTTGGACCTATAATACCAAGTTGTCCTTTCTTCAAAAATACAAAAGAAGCATAAAGTCAGTTTAAGCAATATATTTCCAAACTCTGTGGTTAAAAATAATTGTGGTACATTTTACACAGGCTCTAAAACTATTCTGCTGCCCCTAGGGTTCCTGTGTAGCTTGTGCTGGGCCAACAGGGCTGATCCTTCTGTGGATCCAGAAGTTTCTGTGGGAACAATTTCCTTTCTACTCTGTAAAATTATTCTTGTTTTTTTTTCCCCCTGTGAAAAAGACCATGCCTTTTTTAAACATTCATTTATTAAATACATTTTTTTTTACCAGCTGTAATATTGCATGTTTTGTCTTTAGTCTGTTTCAGCTATTAGAAAGCTGGAGGTCTCAGTTTCAGGTAAGAAAAAGTCAGTTGCCATTTTAGATATTCAAATGTTGAATATTTAAAATATTCTCTACTTTGAATACAGTGCTTTAAACAAAATGTAATTTTGGACATAAGTTAGAAAATATAATAGTGTGAAAACTGAGAAACAGCTAATAACATGACAAATACTTTTATTTTCAAGTGCCTGCTTTAAAACCTGCAAACCTGATGTGTTTAAATCCTGAGGAAAATATAAAACAACTACCACACTACTATCTAGTCATTTTACATTTTCTAAAATTTGAATTTAAGTCATTTTCTGTTCAAGTTTTCTAAAGATAAGCATGAAAATTATGAAGTACTAGCTAGCTACTTCCTATTTTCTGACTCATTATTCTACTGGAAAATCTAACTACAAAACAGGAATTCACAGAGAAGCATTATAGATTTGTGAAACGTGTTCAATAGTCAACCAATATGTTAGGAGATTTTACCTTCACAAATCCTATTGATAGAGGACACAGAACACTCCAGACCTGGAGGATCTGGGGAGCAAGGACTTGAATAAAGTCTAGGTCCCTAAGCTCTGAGCAGAATTGCACTGAATCACAAGACCAGAAAATAAATAGTTCAGTATCGTTTCATTTTTTAAATTTTTTAAAAGATTTATTTATTTATTTTTGAGAGAGAGAAAGAGAGGGTACAAGTCGGGAGGAGGGGCAGAGGGAGAAGCAGGCTTCCCATTGAGCAGGGAACCCGACGTGGTACTCAATCCCAGAGATCCCTGGGATCATGACATGGAACTGAGGGTAGATGTTTAACTGACTGAGCCACCCAGGTGCCCATCAGTATTGTTTTAAAGGCAGGGGTAAGTAGGTGAGTGGGGGGGTGAGGACAGCAAGAGAGGGAGCTTTTCCACTTCTCTCCTTAGTCATTGCAAGACTCCCAAGTTTCTTAATATTAACAAATAAATAGGTGTGTTTGCTAGGATTCTTCATGCTGTAAATAATGTCTTCTCTTACTTTGATTCCTGTGTAGACTGACAGCTGGATGTCATTTTAAATATGATAAAATGTTATTATAGTAATATTATATTATATATACCATGTAATACATATTATATATAATATATAATATAATATAATAATATATAATAATTACTATGATATACAGTAATATAGTAAGTAGCATCTTATTCTAACAATCTCTAAGGATTTCCCAAATTACTACCTGTAACTCAAGATTCTTAGGTCTTAAATGGATGGGATATAGCTCGGAAATAAGCATTTCCTCTGTGAGTTAAATAACAAACCAGTTCAGAAAGGCACAAAGTCACTGGAAGAGACAGAGTGTGGCCGAACTGAAGGTCTTGACGTGATTAAAGGTAAGGGGCCAACCAGAAGTTGGGGTAGTGACACCAAGAACAGGGTGGAGTCTCAAAAGCAGACATGGTCCATCAAAGTACCATGGGCAGGAGATAGCATCCGGGACTCCTGCTATGTAAGGAAAGAGGACTTGACCATTGAGACCTAGAGGTGGGCATATCCCAGTGCATAGAAGAGTGCAGTTGTCCTGTGAACTCAGATACTAGCTCCCCCAATCTGATTCCAGGCTTGCCAGGAGTCCTAATAAGGATTCTCATAGGGTGAGCCTCTGAGGAGGGAGCATACTGACGGGAGGGTGCAAGTGTTTGTACCTCTTTGATAGTAAATTGTTCTCACGTAAATTACCAATACACTAATATATCTCTGATCTTGGTTAATATGGCATTGCCCCTGGAAGATGGAGCTTTTATGGCAAAAAAGGCACATGGTAATCATCAATGCTACCTATGGGATTGCAGATGATAGAAGGCACCACCTGAAGGAAGACATCTGCCTTCTTCAAATGCCCCACGTGCATGGTGTAATTGTGTTCTCTTTCTCTCTGCTGCATTTGTGAAAATAATGCTTCTTTGGCTACTATTGATTCCAAATCCTGACTGCATATTAGATTCATCTGAACTTAAAAAAAAAATCCAATTCCCAAGAGTGCCATCTCAGGCCAATTAAAGGTGGAAATCTCTGGACACTGGTTTGGTTTAAAAGCCGTCTGAGTGAGTTTAATAGCTTCTTAGCTCAGTGACTGATAGAGAAGAACATTTTCTGGTAGGATGAGCAAGGAGACATTCCCTAATATATTTTAGAAAAGATTTAAGGAGAATTTTACAGTTGAGGAAGCTGAACAGGTAACTGGGCCATGGTCTGAATCTGGAATTTCTTTTACAAAATATCAAGTTCTTTCTATGATATCTGGCAGAATGCAGAACATAAGGAAACAACTCTGCCAGATTCTAGTGAAGAGAGAAGGGAGACAGGAAAGGGAGGCAGAAAGGGCATCCAGAAAGACAGCCCAAGAAAAGACAAAGAGGTAGAGAAATTTGCGGGATGATCTGTGGAGCTGTCTTCAAAGTGTGTGCATAGGACTCACTGGGGCATGGCTGGAAGATGGTAGAGTTTTGTTTTGTTTTGTTTTTTATCTCTCTTTTTTACTTTTCCTTTTTTTTTTTTTTTTTTTTTGCATGTTTTACAAGGTGCAGGATCCACTGATATGGTAATATATGTATATAATTTATAATGAAATAAATACACATATAATGGAGTACATGCTCAAAAACTGTTTGCTGGTAGGGACAATTAGTTAGACAAGCCCAGAGTCCATTGTGTAGAGAGGATCTTCTCCACTAGGGCTGTGTACAGGCCCCTGCCTGGCCACAGGCACCAAATTACTGGCCACAGGCAGGGCACAGGCACAAGACATTCTCAAAACATTCTGCAGGTGTTACTGGTGTGGTGATGGCAACCTTAGGTTAAGAATCATTATTCTAGAACAGAGGTTCTTAAAGTATAGTCTGGAGATCTTCAGGGGTCCTTACGACTTTGTTAGGGACTCCACAAGGTTAAAAATTATGTTCATAACAATACTCAGGTGTTATTTGTCTTTCTTATTCTCAGACTCTCCTAAGTGTGCTGTGGAGTTTTCCCTAGGCTCTGTGACATGTAATGATATCATCGTTTTGGAAGCTGATGGAATTTTTGTTTATATATTCTGTGCTTTGACATGTTTTAGTTTTAACTTCTAAATGCTAAGTATAAATAGATATAACACACTTAAACAAAAGCTCTCTGGAGTCTTTAATAATTTTTAAGATGTAAAAGCGTCTGGTCGTTGCTTCCAAGCTTAGGTGTGCAGATAGGTAAGTTTATACGTGGCATGGCTCCATCAGTTTTGGCCATAAAATCACATAACATGGGATAATTCAAATGTGATTTTTTCAACATGCAGGAAGTAAATGAATGCAGGTGTCACTACTACCCCCTCTTAGCTGGGCAACTCATAGTTCCTTCGGGACTGCTCAGGGGACAGTGGCCTTTGATGTTGAGAAAGGCGGGAATAGTCATTCATGTATCAAATACTCATCAAACGAACTCCGAGTTTTCTTCCTTTCTTCCTGCACTCTCTGTTGCATGCAGCCAGCTTTGGGAAAGCCGTCAGGGAGTTTTAATTAGAGGAGACAGCTCACCAGGCCTCTGGTTTACAGGCACAGGTGAGCAGTCAAGTTGTGCGAGAGAGCAGGCTAGAAGTGAGAGTGGAGGCAAAAAGGCAGAAGGAAGCTAGGGACAAAGCCAGAGGAGCAGAAGTCTAGAGACAAGTGGATTTGAGAGACACTTTGCAAATAACACTTCCTAAAGTTTGGAGGTGGGAGGAGGGGGGAAAAGTCTAGAGTGGCTGGGAAGATAATGCTCTTTTCTGAGCATCGGAGGAAGGGGACAGGGATAGAACATTAAGAGTTCAATTTTGGATGACAGGAACTTCCACCCTTGTGGTGTGGGGGGTGATATTTGCAGTGCTGGAAGCAAAAATCAGTTCCTCCCAAGTCTTAATTCTCAGCTCTCTTTATGTTGAGGTTCTTGGCGTTTTTGGAAAATCATCCATTTCTTTGAGACTCTGAAGAAAGCCTCTGATTGGCTCCACTTCAGAAGAAAAATGAACACACCCGGACATAAAATTGTGCGTATGCCTTATAGGCATCCCCGTCTGCAGAGATCCATCCCTGCCGGGATCCCTTGCTGTCCTCCAAACCTGCCCCCTATGACCCTGTCTGTGGGTCATTCTTCTGAGTCAGAGATAATTTGCTAATTTTAAGTCACTTCCTATTTTAGAAATCCTGATGACTTATGGTCAAATGCTTATGTTCATCATGCTGATTGAAGAATTGTAGCATTTAATGCTGGGTGAGAAGTGGGAGGAAGAATGGACAAAAAGAAAAGAGCTGAATTTGAGGCTTTATGATTCCTCTGGGCTGGCATTCATATAGCTCACACAGGATGGGACTTGAAGGGACCCTGAGTGATTCTTGCCTCACTGAACCAGAATTAGATCCAAAGTACGTTATAGAATAAGTTAAGTGGCACCATAAGAAAGCAATCAGCCAAATCCAGAATGTGGGCCCTTCTACAGAAGAAAAGATCAAACTGCCCCAACAAATTAGTAGGATGACAAATTTAAAAAGAATGTTACAGAATAAAAGAGGCTTATGCTAACCCTAAAGCAATAGGACTATGTCTCCACAGTGGACAAGCTGAGAAGTTAGAATACATACTTAGTATTAGATGACACTAAAAATCACTTATCTAGGTGTAAAAATGATGGTTGTACTAAAACAAAACAAAAAAATGATGATCAATTAGAGATGCACACTGATGTATTTGTGGGTGTGAGGACACACATGGCTGGGATTTGCTTTGAAATCATCCAGAAGAAAAAGAGGGAATGAAAGATGAAACAAATCTGGCAAAATGCTGATCATTATCAAAACCAAGTAATGGACACATGAGGGTTCATTAAACTCTGCTTTCTTGTGTGTTAACATTTCCCGTAATAAGTTAACAAAAGATCACGAATGATTTGTCAAAGCATGGTTCTAAAATCTCGCTGATGATCAGAATCTCCTGGGGAGCTTTAAAAAAAAAAGATTCTGGAATCTGCAGTCCTCCTGAATCAAGCTTCTGGGGATATGTTTGGATTGGGTGGAAGAATGTGTCATTTTATAATTTCCCAGGCTTTTGGTGCTGTCAATCCTTGCAGCCACCATGGCCATCTGTCACCTCTTTTAAGGTCTGACCCAGGAAATCTTACACCAGGCTTCCCACCTCCCTCCTATTTCTTTCTTTCTAAGCCTCTCTCTGCTGCTCTCTCTTGCTTTCCTTTTCTGCACTGCAAGAAGGCCAAAGGCAGCAACCTTTGGAGGGGCTCAGGGACCTAATGTCTCCTGAGAATGGGACAGGTTGACGCTTCCCACTCCTGCCTGGGCCTCAGTGTCCCTGCAGTTGAACAATGCCTTACCCTCATGCCGTTATAATGTTCGCAGAGTTCTTACTCCATGGGGGTGGGACGCATGTCCACTATTCCGGGTGTACCTCGATATGAGGCTGTTTGGGAAACATAGCCTTAGTATTTGGGTCTCTTTCTCTGACCATTTGTAAGCAGAAAACATCAAAATCTGTTCTTAAATAATTTATTTTTTTAATATTGACTTTTGTGAAAAGTTACACATATTTAGGAAAACTTAAAGGAATCCAACAGAACAAACAGCTCTCTATCAGGGACAACTAAATGTGCAAATTTCAAATGCTTTCTAAAATAAGTATAAATAATTCCATTTTTCACATTAAGAATGAAAATATTGATACACACAAAATATTAAAATATTGACTTTAGAAGAACTACATGAACACTGATGTTTATTTGAGATCTTTAGAAAATATGATTAAAATTTATGTTGAGGAAATAGCACTCGAGGTGGCAAACATGTCAGGTAATACAAGTAAAGGCTGTGTAGAGTTACAGATTACTGATATTTTCAGGTCATAAGTTCCAGACACCCCCCCCCCCCCCAAAATAAATGGCAGCCTTTACCTCTGGGGACAATGTGTTTCCCCCTTTTTTTTCTTATAACAAGTATGACAGCAACACAGAGCAAACAGAGAAACTGCAGGCCAAGGACAAAAAGAAATTTCCTTATGCTCATGGTCACAGGGTTTTGCTGTCCCAGCGCAAAGGTGCCACTGGATGTGCGGTTGCTACCGGGACAGAGAGTTCAAACACAGCAAATAAAACTATCATTAAAGGTCACATTGTCCCAGTGACCTTCTCCAATCTCATCCCATTCGTTCCTAATTTTATCTCTAAAGAGGTAGGATATTCAAGGCATCTGTTTACTGCGGAAAGCAGTTACTTTTTTTTATTTTTATTTTTTTTTTCATTTGGCTAGCAAGAGCCTCTAACCCAAGTTTCATCAAGAAAAGCATGAGCTTTTAATGAATATACCTTTGGTGCAATTCCTTCTTTCTTAGGGAAGACAACCACAGTACATCAAAGAGACCAAATCCCCAAGGCACTCAGGTACTCGCCCAAAAGAGGACTGACTATGAATACGCTATTTCAAGAAGACACTACAGCAGACACTTTACCCAGGGCAGAAGAAACATCTTCATTTAAATAAACCTGAAGTTTGAAATAAAATAAATAAAGTGAATTATATAGACAATATACTTCACCACAATAAAAAAAATTCCCTCATACATAATATAAGGGTACATTATATATGTACACATTTTCATGCACACCTCAAGCTAACTTCTTTAGAAGTGAAGACAGTGATAACCAAGAGAGGCACACATCTTCCCACTAGAATGTTCTGATTTCTTCCAAGGTGCATACTGTAAAGAGCAGCTGGTTTGCTCTTCAGCGTGAACTGATTCCATCTCAGCAGCCTCAGAGCCACAGTCTGTGGACAGCTCGGTGTCTGCCCTGCTGTGTCCGCGGGAAATGGACGAGGCGGGGAGGGAAAGACCACTCACCACTGACACTGAATTTGTCCGTTCTCCCTGAGCTTCCTGAACTTGAGGGCCTGTGGGTGCGGCGAGTCAGCTCCGTGGCTCCAAGCCCGGCCAGAGTGGGGCGGTGCGGGTGAGGGGGGGGAAACGGCCTGGGATCCCCAACCCACCTGACCGAGCTTTTTCTCCCTTTTCTCCTGAGAAGATGATGTAGTCCCACCACACATTCCGAGTCCACGCAGTCCCTGCCCTTCCGCGTGGCAGGCGAGGTGGCGGGGGAAGAGCAGCAGCCCATCCGCCGCCCGTCACTGGCCTTGCTCTCGTTCCAAGGCCACTTGCGCAGGCTGGCCGCGACCGCGACCCGAGCTTCTCTTTGCTCCCCTGCTTGAAGCCGCCCGCAGCTCGCTGCGGCTAGCACCATTGCCTGCTGAGGCTTGAGGTCCCCGGGGCCCCTCTGCACCCCTCAGCCGTACAGCTGCTTGAACTGGAAGCACTCGTTGCAGTAGCCGCTACATTTGGCGTTGCCGAAGTGATCGCAGGCGGGGGCCCGGCAGCGCTGTTTGGGGGCCTCCTCGGGAACTGGCTCGCCCCGGTGGGCCCCCGCGCCCACGCGCTGGCCGAGGTGCTGGCACTCCATGCACAGCTCCTCGCTGCGGCACGCCAGGATGTTCTTGCAGGAGGCCCGGGCACACTTGGGCCTGGAGGCGCTCGCTGTGCTTCGAGTCGCGTCTCTGCGCTGGCTCGTTCTCTGAATGGAAAGAGCAGAGAGAACTGTTGGCCAGTTGCTCAGGGAGAGCACCAGGTAATCTCCTCTGCCTGCACGGGTGTTACCAAGAACTCTGTGGGGTGGAGAGCCACTGCCTGACCCAGGGAGCTGCACGTGCTGTCTGGGACTGGATGCTCGCCAAAGATGCCTCCTCCCAGTCCCGTGAGAGCACACTGAGTGCAACCAAGGAGCACCTGACCTGGAGGCCTGCGAAGGCTGGCCCAGCTAGCCTCCGCTTGTGTTAGTGAGAAGCTGGCCTTCCCCAGACAGACTCCCTACCATGCTGTAAACAACAGGAGAGGCAACCATCAGCCTAAGGTGGCTTTTCTCCTGTGCCACTGTGTGCAGGCATGTGGGCTACTCTGCCTGCTCCTCCTGTCTCCTGATAAAGGACTACTTGCCAAAGTCTGCTGGCCACTCAGATCCCTGTGCTGCTACAAATCAAAAAGTCTCTGTTTGGCATCAGGCTTTTTAGAGACTTTAAGAGGTTTTATTCTATGGCTGATTCGATTTACTTTCTAAATGAATTCTATAGTACAGTTAGGCCACGAAAATCAAGTGCAGTACCTACTGCACTTCCAACCCTGGGGGCTACAGGAACTTCTCCGCCCACCAAAACCCCCCCAAGGTTCTTCCCCGGAACTTGGCAGGGAGGAAAGTCCGCTGTCTCAGTGGGAAGAAGTGGCTCCAGTGAGGAGGGCTGGCCCCATGGGGGAGGGGAAGTACCTCAAAATGTCTCACCAGTTGCTCTTCGGTCCTTTTGGCTTCGTGAAATCTCTGACTCTGAGCTTCGATGAAACACTTTTGACAGTATCCTTCAAACACGGTGCTTCCCAGGGTGCCACATTCCCTTCCCAGGCAGGGGACAGCATTCTGGAACCTGGGGGCCGTGGGACTGGCTTTCGTGGAGGCAGGGACAAAATCTGAAAGAGAGTTGGAGCTCATCAGTGCTACAGGTGGTCTCCAAGCAGAGAGAGAGAGAGAGAGAGAGAGAGAGAGAGAGACTGCCAGGTTCTGGATATAGGTTAGGGAACCCTGGGCTGTGCATACATGAGCACGGCCTTTTCTAAATTCAGTCAAAGAAAAAAAAGGATAATAATGCCATTATGGAAACATCTTTGACTTTACAGACCGTTCATTTTTGAACGTGCTGCACAGGCCAGGCATGGTAACAGAACAGAGACACTAACTGCCCATCGGTCCTTCTTCAAACGAGAGGTTTCTAAAACCAACTGCATTTTCTCAGGGTCAGCGGAGACTTCCCTCTCTTCAGCTACTGCCCATCAACTCTGGACTTCTATTACATCTACATGTCCAAAGAAGTCTTGTTTAAACTCTGCCTCACAAATGCCAGATGCTAAATGACCATGTGAAATAAAATTCTATGAACTCTACCTAGGAGGGGCTGTAGGACTTTGGAAAGTGGTTTTCTGTGTCTTTTGCCTCCAAGTGACCATCTCTCTGAGCCAGCTGCACTCTCCCCCGCCGCCCAGAGGGGCTGCTTTCTGGCAGCTCCGGAGCAAAACTGCTTCTAGCCCAGGGGTTTAGAAACGGGGCTTAGGAAATCCGTCAGTTCACTCACGTTTGTTTTCTCTGTACTCGATGAAACACAGCGTGCAGAAGCCTTTGTTTTCTGGAGTCCCGAAATACATGCAGCCAGCTTTTCTGCACTTGCTGGTCCCCGTCCTGTCCCCTGGAGTCCGTGTGGCCTGAGAGAGGCAGCCGGAGGGAGCCTCGGTCCCGGCTCTATGGCAAGAATGTGTGGAGAGACTCTGGACGAGCTGTGAGGGGTCTGACTTGGACCTCTGGTGACAGGAAGGAGGGACGCTGGAGCTGAGGCCCGAGGAGGGCTCTGCTGTAGTCCTTTTGAAGCAAGTACTGCAGATCCCATTAAACGTCCTGGTGACGTCCTGCAGGCAGGCTCGGCACTTACCGGGGTCCAAGTGCCTCGTGCTGTCCGAGGGGTGGCCCGCGCCCAGCTGCCGAGCGTTGTGGCAGCGCTCACAAAATCCATTGTGCTGCACGTTCAGTGTGAAAGGGCAGCCAGGGCTCCTGCACTTCATAGCGGTGGTCTCGCTGAACAGAAAGAGACTGGGCGCCGTCGGAGGGGCCGAACGAGGCCCCCCGGCTGGCTCTTCGGGGCTCCAGCCCATGGGCTCATAGGCCTCGCCCCGGGAGGGCCCGAGAGCCATACCAGGGAGCACCTCGGGGCCTGGCTTGGAGTGCAGCTTTGAGGGTTTGCTTTGGGTCTTTTGCCGCCTCTCTGAGCACTCGTGGCACAGAGGCTGGGTGTTCACGGACATGAAGAAAGGACAGTTGGGTGTTTCACATTTTACGTCCATGAGCGAAAGCTGGGGAACGGAAGGTTCCAAAGGATTCTGAGCATGTATCTCTCTCCGTTCCTGCTCATTGTTCTCCTGCCATTTCTTGTACTCATGCTGGACAAGCTCAAAGTAATCATCTACCAGATTTATTTCTTTGGGTAAGTTGGCTTCATCTAGCCTAAAGACCAAAAAGAAAAATATGAGACTACACACAAACATGGATACACACAGAATTCTACATCATGAGCTCAGAGGCCAAACTCCTACAATGTGCATTATGGCAATAACTTGATAACCACTCACTGACATGCAGGCCAATGATCATGAGTCTACACTTCCAGCAGAGCACAGTCTAATACTGCTAAGGAGATTTCATTTTTTTTCAAGAACCACAGTCTTATTTAATCAATCTTGGTCCACTCCAAATTACTGATAATTCTAAAGAAAGGGCTATTCTGGGGACGCTGTTACATTTGACTCTTTTAAAAACTCACTTTTACTTTTTAACTTCTCTGATGTCAAACATCTAGTAAAACATCATATAGCATGTTCATTTGGGACTAGTCTATGTTATAACTCAAACTACTTTGGGACATCGTCGCCTGTATTTTGGTGTTATTAATCTTAAACTGGCAGCTGGTGTCTATCAGCACGGACTGCCCTGCACAGTGACCAAGCAGTGGACATACCCCCAGGTGCTGTCCACTCACTTCCAAGCCTCTATCATGTGTCTGCCTCCCCCTATGGTGTATTTCAAGTCCTAACAAATAGGCATCTCTCCAACATAAAGCCAGTGTTTAAGATCTGGACACCCGCACTGCATGTCCTCTGGGTCTTGCCTCCACTTCCTATGGGGCAAAAATCATATGCATGCCCACATAAAGATGATCCACAACCCGACTGTGTCTGAGAAGTCTGTCCTTACCAAGAAGCCAAGAGAAAAAGGAGTCTGTTTCCAAGAATTTTCACTTGCTAGCCTATTACTAGGGCAATTAAATAAAACACAACAAAACTATCCTTGGTTCAAGAGACTTTAAAGCCACCATCTTGACTGTCAGTATCCAGCTATGCAGGAAAGTGACCATGGAGAAATTACTCATTCCCATGTGAAACCCAAGTTGGTATGGCCTCCCGTCATCCTCTCTGACTATATACACCACACTTGGATCTCTTGCACATTGGAGGAAACCGGCTTCAAATAACTTTACGGTTGAGCTCTGGGATGGCCTCAGCTTCTGTGGCGGAAGTAAAAGCAGCTGAAAATGACAAAGGACAGAGCTAAGGATAAACTCTTACTTTGCGGCATTGATCAAATGGGTGGTGCCGTGGTCCCAGCCTTGGACGGGGATTTCGATCACCATCAAATACTCTTTCAAGAGCTTCTCCTTCATCTCGTTTTCAGGATCTGTCAAAAAGTGAACTTTTAAGTCTTCAAATCTTCCTCGCTCTCTGTTAACAAGTGGAACAGCTCGGATTTCTGAGGGAAAGAAGCAACATATAAGTGACACATGATTCTACTAAATGAGATTATGTGTAAGGCTGCATATATAATGGTCACATTTCACAAACACGGAAAAAATATAAAAAAGGGTAGAAAAGTATCATCTAGTCACAATCAAATGCAGATGGGGAAACAAACTACACTAAACTTCAACATAAAATGCTTTGTATGTTCTGGAAGCTCAGAGAATATTAGGCAACCTGGAGGCAGTGGAACTCATTGGGTAAATCATCACACTTCCGAACCACACTGATCTGAGTCTGAGTCCTGGTTTTGGCCCTGTCAAGCTCTGTGATATCAGGGAAGTTACTGAACTTCTCTGAGCTTCAGGCATCTCTGTAAAACAAGGCTTCCAGTGCTTACGGTCCATAGGGACGCTGTGAGGATGAAATGAGATGAAATAAATGTCTACATTTATCCTCTAAAGCACTGCGCACACTGCCTCTTCCACGGGAAGCTATCCTAGTAATGGCTAACCTGATAGACACTGACTCTGGGCCAGGGCTCTGTGGGCCTCACTCTGTCATATGTCAAAGGGCGATGGTCACGTCACAGACCTCCTCCTTGCAGCTAAGCTGTGGGAAGTGCTTTCCAAGCCATACACAAAGATGGCGGGATTACTGCCACGGCATTACTGTTGCTAACCAGGCACGTGACGGAACACTGTATTCACATGCAAATAATAAACATAAATGAGGCTCTTGCCAGAGGGCCCCAAAGAGCCCAGCGGTCAGTGGGAACAGGGCGTCTCACTATCTAGCAGCAGTTACAAATGTGAATCCATGCTGTGTTCTCACCAGGTCCGCTGTCCTTCAGGGTCACCAGGGGTACAAAGTGCTGGCTGTCATAGCCGAGAATGATGGGGTATCGGTAGCACTCCTGGGCTGGCCAGTGGAGAGGCAGGTAAATCCCGCCCACCTTCAAGGGAGCGAAATTGGAACCCGATTCCAAACTTCTCAGCATTTTGTCTGTTTAGGGAAAGAGCAAGCAAATTCCCTTCAGCTATTATTGCTGGTGACCCTGGTAGCCTGAGATAGGCTCAGTTTTTCTGAAGAGCTAACAGAAGCCGACCAGCTCTCGAATACAAATAAGCAACCTGCAGCTCTCACCTGAGATGACAATGATTGGTCTTCTGAGGATGTTGCAAAGGACAAATATGTGTATTTCTTCCAGTGAGTTATACTGAAGTCCACCTCGGGCCACGGGTGTGTCTGTGGATGCCATTTTGATTAGGCTATCCCATTCATCAGTCCAATTCTAGGAAGTGGGTAAAGGGGAAATTGGGAGTGAATGAACTACGCATTAAAAAGTCAGTCGGACTTTGCTCTACAATTATTCATTTATATAACCTGGCTTGCTTTTCCCCTTTCTGGAAATCATCATTTGAGTGATCACTCTTTTTTTCCCCAGTTTGGTTTTCTTCCTTTACTTTCCACTAGAAGGCCAACTTAGAAGTGGGGGAGGATGGGGACAGCACCTGATTTCAAAAAAATCCCTGATGAGGCATAACACCAAAGCCCCTTATCCAAATGTTCACAAAAATTCCAAGCCTGTGACTGAGAATGGTGAGCCCCACGTCTGAATTTGAGTGGCAGGCTCGGTAAAGCATGCAAAGGGCAATCAGATGGGAAAGCAACCAAAACACCACAGGAAAGGCCAAGTAGCCCTTCTGCTAAAAAGAGATCCACAGCTGGGAATCTGCTGCCTGGAAACCTCCCAGCAGTGACAAAAGCCTCCTGTTCATCCCACAGGAGGTTTCAGGTATTTTCCATGGACTGCGCTCTGCTTAGCCAAGTTCACGTGACCTAGGAAGTCATATGGTCCTCGAGAGTGGGGGCTGGCCCGAGAGGCACTTCACCCACCATGGAGCTCTATTGATAGATATTTATGGGGGAACAAAACATACCCGAGTGTCGTAGCAAAGCCCCGTTTCCACAAATTCCTGGGATTTAAGAGACTCCAGCTGCCAGCGGAATTTAAAGTTGCATGTATCGGTCTCCTTGAGAGTGCTGAAGAGAGCCTTCCTCAGGACCAGGTCTGTGTCCTGAACACCCCACATATACTGAGAAGCAGCGTGCATGAGGCAGTTTCCATCACCTGGGGAAGAAGCCATACACATCAAAGGCCTAGCAAAAGTTTTTAGAATGCACTAGCCCTGCTGCTAGTACAGGGGACCCAGTAGGGACATGTGAGAAATGCAAACGGTTTAATTTCTTATTCCAACAGCCAACTGAGAACATTTCACAAGGGGATGACAGCTTTAGGGAAAAAAACCACTCTTTCCACTCTTAATTTTAACATTGGACAGAACAAAGGGGCCAGGAACTGATTATCAGGGGACCTTGGTTCTAGCCTGGCTTGCCCTAACTGGTTTAGGTGTGACCTTGGGGAAAATTCCTCAGCTTTTGAGTGTTGCTTTTTTTTTCTTCTTTGTGATATGAGGGTATTGGGTTATGATCTCTAAAGTCTGTCCCGTTCTAGCATTCCTTGATGTTTTGGCTAAGACACTGGCACTATTACTCCGTGGCTCTAGAGAGAACATATGGGGTATGGTGCACAAACCAGGAAGCTGGCTTGGCTCCGCTTACTAGACAGGGACGGTCTGGCTATGACTCAGTGGTAAATGACTTGACCATTCCACTGAGGCCTCTGGGGCCTGGGAGTTTCCTCTCCTGGTTTATCAAGTGGGATCGAGAACACCGCATTACCTCCTCAGCCTGCCTTTGAGCATTGTGAGAAACAGGTCTAATTTTACTCCATGAATTTGTTACTTTCACAGGCCAAAACCCACAATTCAAGAGGCTGCCCTTGTGTCTAACCTCCAAACAATAAACATTTGGGAGGAATGTTTAATATCAAAAAAGTCTACTCCTTAGTAACTCGTGGCCAAGTGCACCGCTGCTTTTACGAACAGTTCAACTGTTTTCTTACATTACTCTACAAGTAGGGCTATCGTTTTCTGAAGCTTTTAGCAAATCTTAAGTACACTCAAACTGTAAAAAGCAAAAACAAAACAACAAAGAAAACCCCTCAAGCATATATACCCATCTACAACTCCTATCCCTGCAATTCATACATAGGGAAAAACGAGCTAAGTAAGTATTCACAAGAATGAACAAAACAGATCGCTTAGCCTTTTGTCTTGGCAGAAGTGTGGCAACGATTGCATTCTGTTGAAATTTCCCCTTTGCAAAATCTAGAGCAAAGATAAGGCTTTTTTTCTTCTTCTTGTGCTTACTTTCAGTTCTTTATTGAGATGCACCCGTACAAAATTCCCTAAGCAACATCTGGAATTCCCCAGTGCTAAGTTATTTGACTAGCAATTGAGCAACAGCTATTGTACTTTTTGTTCTGGTGTGTAGACATTTAAACTGCGAAGGGCGCCCTGGACTTTCCAAGTGGGTGTGGTCAGGGTGAGCTGGAATAGGGCTACTCATTATACAAGTGAAATCGCGGCAGCCAATAGACGCTGGAATTTTTCACTTGAAGTTTCAATTTTATGCCACCTACTCCCTTCCTCATTCACCGCAGTCTCATATCCTCAAATGCAAACTTATGAATCACCCCCTCCCCAAAGAGACCGCTGACTTTGTACAACCCTCCTGAGGGGCTGGGGGTTTAAAAAAAAAAAAAAAAGGTGCTTAATAAAAGCCAGAGAGTAAAAGTCGCTTTGTCTATCCTCCCCAATATCTTCTCTTCCTTTTCCAGAATTTTAAGGAATTTTCTTGAAAGTGGGGAAATAAGAAGATCTGAGTCCCACATTCCTATTTCCCCAAAAATGTTATCAAAACGCATTTGCTTTTGTAGCTTTATTTGTAGCATGAATCCTTGTAGACTTTAATGACATACCTTTGCAAAACAAGAATTTACTATTTGTATTCATTATTTTCTCAAGGAGTAAGTTCAACCTAAAATGTCAGTTAATTCTGTTAATGATAAGAAGGTTTTCCTCTTCCTACCACATTTCTCGTTTGGCAGAATCTCTCTGTTTCCAACTCTCCCAGAGTTTACTCCATTCCTTTTTTGTAACAAAATGGGAAAGAGCTAAAACCACAAACTGTCAGGAATATAAACCCCTTGATGATGACTTAACATAATTACCCACTTCTACGCATCACTTGATTTAAGGCCAAGAAAAATGTAAACATTAGCTCTTCCCAGTTTTCATTCTACCTTTGTTTCTAAGAATCTGGGCTTCAAAAGTAGAGGCAAGATGTTCAAGTAATGCACCAGAACCAACTGCCCTCACTGAACACCACAAAATACCTATCTCCAGGCACTCCACGCTGCCCAAATCAAAAATGGCCAAAGTGAATGTACCAACTAAGTTAATTAATATTCTCATCCTCTCATTGTCAACAAGGATTTCTGTGCTTGGATGTATTAATTTGATCAAGGTGATCTTAAAGAAGGATGGTTACTTATATAAGAACCTGATTCCTGCCCTCATCTAGACTATAAGCATGTAACTGATCATGGACAGTCTACTTGCTTCTTGTAATAATCAGCGACATTATAATGCAGGATTTTGTATCTACCTGAAACAGTGTGCTTGGATGTGGCCATGATGCACACACTCTTGCTCGAAGGAAACAATCAAAAGGCAAAACAGTAAAGTTTAGAACAGGAAACAGCTATTAGTGGTAAAGGGCCATTGAGCAGATACACACAGATAGCAAGAAATTCAGAACTAGGAATCCCTAAACATAATGAAGTAAAGCTGTAAAGTTTGTGCTAAAAATCTCAAGTATCTTTCCACTTCATGTCATGGGACCAAAACCAACAGAACCTAGGTAAGGGAGAGAGAGGCAGGCAACAGCCATTCACTGGTTAACCCACAAAATGCCATCAGTTCAAGTCGTGTAAGGTCATCATTACGAGCATCTTCTAATGACAGTGGGAAACAATAGTAATACTAGTTTTCACACCATGCTTTCCTTTTGAACTTAAAGCCTTTTAATGTTTCCATTACTGGCCAGGAAAGGGTATTTTACAAATGATTATACAAACAGCCACAAAAATTAGACACCCAAGTCCCTCAATGGGAGGCATGGTATTTTGGAATGCATTCTTCAAGTCTCAGTGCCTCTGCTCTCTAATACACACAATTACAAAATATCCTTCGTAAAAATATTGGCAAAACCAACTTGTTTTTAATAACATGTCTTTCAGAGAGTATTCTATATTAAGGGGTCTGTGCTCTCCAGAGACTTGAATTTGGGCCAGCGCTATCAGAATTGAATGAATGGGGACCCAGCACGGTGGGAGCCAAGCCTTAGACAAATCTTCTTACCATTTGTTTTCAGTGCCACCAGCTTCCTGACTTCTCGACACCAGTTGAGCTTCTTCTGGCTTTCGAGGGAGGCCTGGATGTTTCTGTCAATGAGAGCTTTGTGGATGATCTCCCGAAACTGTGGACAAAACTGGCAAGTTCTGAACATTTCTAGTGTGTATCGGTGCATGGATTTAAAATGGTGAATGATCCCATTGGTAGGCTTAAATATATCTTCCGGAGTTCTCTCTCGTATCTTCACAGCTTTCCGCATGTTGCTCAAATACAAAGCCTGGGGAAGGAGCTGTTCAGCCATTGTGCTCTGCGATACCTGAAGAGGAGGGGGAGAAAAACCCATTCCGTTAGTCCGCCTTTGATACCACTCCTATATACCTGCCTGCAGGAAACCCCAGCGTTTGATCTTGTCATTACCCTAATCTGTAGGCAAAAGATCTTAGTCACCTCTACTCCCAGGATACTAGCTGGCCCCCAAGATTAACTCACACTGGACTGTTTTAAGTTACATCACTTTTAAAGATTAGTCTAAACAAGAGAAGGAAGGCGGAGAGTGGGTCCTGAGGAGGAGGGGAATAACCCGCGTTTTTAGTAACGTTTGTCAGGGAGCCAAGCCTCTCTGTCAGCAACAGGTACTGCACCTCATCACCGGCAAGCTCCCCTAGCATTCTCATGGCACCCTGACGCCACAGCCACTGGGTCTTTGGAGCCCTGAATGCCAGTGAAGGACACAAGGCAGCCTGGGCAAGTCTGTAACTCCTCCCCTAAGACCATGGTTCAGCAGTCCTTGCTCTCTGGCAGTTCCTTGATTTTTCCTTCAAGCCCTCCCTCCCTATACTACAAAAAAAAAAGCTTTGTGAAAAACCTTGCAATTTTACGTTGTTACCTAGGCTTCTGATTAGAGTTTCCTCTTCAGTCCCAAGGAGAAGTATTTATAAAGAGCTCATTTGCAAAATATATTACAATATTTATAAAGGTGAAAAAAGCCTATTTCCAGTAAAATGCTTTGCAATTTTAAGAGCAAATAGTAAGTCTTTTGGAACCCTCTCTGTTAACTTTACAACATCAGAATAAGAAATAGAATTGTAATGTTAAGAGAAGGATAAATTTCACACTTCCAAGAACAGGCATTAGAGTTCTACTATTCCAACGCAACTGCCAACCACATTTATTATTATCCGCCAGGGACCAACACTCAGATGCATTTCCCACCCTGTCTTCGTGCTGAAATCTTCAAGCATAATCCGCTGGTGGAAAGAAATCAACGTCTGGAAGCAGGCAAGGAAAGATGGCCAGGAACACTCAGGACAAATGAAGGAAGCTGAGGGCAAAACCCAGCATCTACAACCCATCCCAACAGCCTGGGTTGTTGTGAATTGACACAACATGGTATCCTCGCAGTTTGGGGTTGTGTGGAAAGCCAGCTGTCATTCACAAGCCTCAGCAGGGTGCCTCAGCATACATCTTGGTTTCCAAGATGAAGACAGAGATGGTTGCAGAGCATGAAGATATTCCCTAGGGAGTTTCATGATGATTGTTAATCTCGCTCCTGCATCATACTATTTACCAGGGCAAGCTTTTAGTTGAGGAAGACCTGAAACCTATGTAGAAGTGAGAAGAAACCTAGATTTTTAGGGAAGTCTTTCCTACGTGAGTCTAGGCTCTCTTAAAGCCATTGATGAAGCAGTTTAAATTCTTGCGGTCCACTCAAAGCAGAGAGGCTGGACTAGATGACCCCAAGGTTGCTTTCTGGTGATAGCTCTGGATCAGGATTCCTAATCAGATTGCCAGTGAGGCCTGGGAGACGTAATTCTCTGGGTCAGTTGATAATCTTTCCTTTGACGTCAGACATCCCCTGGAGGTGGAACTGGGCAAAATTAGAGCAGGACCATAAGCACAATGAAGGGATAAAAACATTACACCCACCTCCACTTCATGGCAGGGCCAAAGTCTCGCAATGTCATTCATTCATCTGTCCATCACTCAAAAAGCACTACCTGACCACCTACTAAAAGTAGAGTGCCATGTTTGATGCTGGGGCTAAAAAACCCAAGATGACCTTATTCCCTGTCTGCAGGCAAAGCCACAGAAGTACACGTTCCGCTCAGGTTCCACACCAGCCAAGGCAGACAGCTTTGCCAACGCGCCAGATCTTCCGACACCTGCCCCTCGCTATTCCCACAGCACCACCTCTGCGGCTGCAATGCCTGCTGCTCTCAGATGAGACGAGGCGGGGAGTAAAAAGATCACACAAGCTAGGTGTTGCTTTTTTGTTTTCCTGAGTCTTCTAATATTCTCTTCTCACTCTAAGACCTTCCAGCCAAGACCTCAAATAGTGAGAGCTGTAAGCCATAACCAAGACATGCAAATGTCCCTACCAGATAGCCCACGGTCCTCTCATTCATAGGTTTGGCTTTGCACAGACTGTAAGAATTCCTTCAAAGAATCAAAACCCACCATCCAAATTCCCAGTTCTCCGATTTCCCCACATTTAAGATTAGGGAATAAATACTCCAGACCTATGATGGTAATGTCCTTACAGTTAAAGACAGACGCTATCACCCTTAACATTTCTTTTACATTTGTTACCTCACTGACTTTTTTAAAGATTTTATTTATTTATTTGACAGAGAGATCACAAACAGGCAGAGAGGCAGGCAGAGAGAGAGGAGGAAGCAGATTCCCTGCTGAGCAGAGAGCCCGATGCAGGGCTAGATCCCAGGACCCTGAGATCATGACCTGAGCTGAAGGCAACAGCTTAACCCACTGAGCCACCCAGACGCCCCCTCACTGACTTTTTATGCACAAATGCCTCATCAAATTTTTGCAAAGGATCCCTCCGAAAATTCGAAAATTGTACAAAGAATCACAGAAATCAAAGCAGCCCCTTAGACAATGAGAACGCGGCAGTAAGCGGCTGCTCAACAATTAGGGACACAGGGGTTTTGGTTTAATCCACAATGGTCTTCCCAGATGCTGCCCTGAGTCCCTTGACCAGAGACCAGCTTTCTAAGGAAAGAAGATCAGAGGCAGGGAGAACTGAAAACAAAGCGATCTCCGAAGAGCTGAGCTCCTTCCTTACTTAATACCACTGCTTTCCTGAGAGGCCAGGTGGCAGGATGTGGGACAACCCGGGTTGACAAAGACTGTCTGACTGTGGGGCAGGGGCTGGGGCAGGGGCCTGCAGATCACTGTGAACTGGAGCAGCCGAAAAGCAGGCCGACGGCCCACTTTAACATGCACACTTCTCTTGCATGGCTGCCACTGAGGAGCTACACTGTCCCTGGACCCCACCCACCTCCCCGCACTTCACTCCCAGTGTCTGCAAGCTGTCCCCGGACAGGCGGGCTGGCGGAGTCCTCCACCCCCGCCCGGTTTCGTGGCCTTCCAGACATCCCGCGGGCGGTGGGGTGCTTCTGCACAATCTGGGAAGAAGCCATAGCGGTTCTGCAAGGTCTACGTGTCCAACAGCATCCAGAGCTCGATTTAAAAATACGAAAGGCACGAAAAAGAGCCAAACACCAAGGACCCCCCGACCTGGGAGTCCGGAGGCTACTCGCCAGGAGTCTGCTACAGCTTAAGTTCTTTGCAGTATTTAAAAGAAACAGTTGGCTGGACAGGATTCCAGAGCTGTCACCCCAACATCTGGCGCGGCGACCTAGACTCCTAGCATTTCAAAACTCACAGTGGGCACAAACGGCCAACAAACTCCCTTCCAGGACCGCTGCTGCCAAACCCATGCCAGGTAGACGGCGCCAGCCCGCGAGTCGCTGCCGATTACACACCCGCAGCCCCCGACCCCGCCGAGCCGTGGCAGACGGCAACGGGACGCGGCGGTTACCTGTCCCGGCCGCGCGTTCCTCTTCCGAAGTCCCAAGTCCAGGTCAGGGCAGGCGCGCGCTGCAGGCGGGGTTCGGGGCCGCGCGGAGGAGGCGCCCCATGGACGCCGGGGCTCGGCGCTCGCTCGCTGGCCCGGCCGGGGGTGGGGATGGCGCCCGCTGCCTCCCTCCGCCACCGCCGCCGCACTTCTCCCGGCGGCTGCTGTCACCGCTCCGCCCCCACGGGCTCCGAGCTCGCTGCACTTGGCCCGCTGCGAAGACTGCAGACTGCCAGTTCTCTTTTTCCCTTTCTGTTTTACCGCCGGCGGAGAGCGGGGATTTCCACGCGGGGACTTTCCAGTCACGTGACGCCCGGCCCGGCGCCGAGGGCCGCACGTCGCCGGCCGCCAGGGGGCGCAGAGGGCTCGGGAGGCTCCAGGGGTGCTGGAGGCCAGCGGCGCCCCGCCCCGCCCCGCGCGAGAAACTCCTGAGTCCCGCCCCCGGGTGTCCCCGCGTGAGTCACCTGGGCATTTCGGAAGCTGACCCAACGTCACATCCATGTGGAAATCGCGATGATGGGAACTGGAAATGAAATAGGTTCTTTTTTCTCAGCCGTTTTTCTGCAGAAAATCACCAACTGTGAAGAACAAGAAGGGAAATAATAAAGAAAGAATACCCTAAAAACCACCCGGGCGTCCGGGACCGCAGGGACCGCAGGCCTCGGATCGGGTTTGAAAAGCTGGGGCTGTGCACGTGATGAGCTCCTAAGGGAGAGCCCTACTCTGGGCCCGGGTGGGGATTTCGAGAAAAGAAAGAGGTCACGGGCCTTGGTCCCCAACCCAGTGGTCCTGCCACCCAGACCCCAGGCTGGTGAGGGTGACATCCTGAGGCCCCGCAGCCTTAATATTTGCAGGGACAAAACCAATCTTAGGTCAAGTTAAGAATCAGAGCAAATATGAACCCTGTCCTGCACTTAACTGATTTCCCATTCTCCATTTCTGCATACCAGGTGCCCAGGCGAAGCCATGTTCGGGTAGTTTCAGTTTAAAAAAGATTTCTAATCCATTACTATCCTTGCCATGTCCCCCTAAGATCCTATTTGGAGTTCTTTTATTCTTTTTATTTATTTATTTATGTGCTTATTTATTTATTTGTTAGAGAGGCAGGTGAAGGGAGAAGCAGGCTCTCCACTGAGCAGAGAGACTCATGCAGGGCTGGATCCCAGGACCTTGGGATCGTGATCTCAGCGGAAGCAGACACTTAACCGCTTAACTGATTGCCACCCAGGTGCCCTTAGGAGTTCTTTTAGACGACCTGACAATTAGTTCATTCCCAGGTGCTAAGGGCTGATAATACTTTTTATGCACTGGCCGCTCCACCCCTTATTAAATAGTGTGGTAACCAACCCACTGTTTTTATCCAGGGGACATCCTGTGGAAATAGGTGTCAGCCATCTGGGCAGTGGAGGTACCTGAACTGCAGAGGGAGAGGCAGGCACGTATGCTACCTAGCAGTGCCCCAGGCCCATTACTTAGGAGAGCTTAACTATACTTGTCAGACCATGTCTCTAGTTTGGGAATTAGAAAAATATGCTTTCCTCTCCAGTAAGGACCTGCAGAGACTGATGGGGGCTGGGAGGAGGGTGGCACTTTTTTGGCAAAGGGAGACTTAGAGAAGAGAGTCAGAGGTGGCCAAGTTTCCAAGGCTCCTGTTGGCCATTTGAAACGGATAGCTTGGATTTCAGACAACTCCAAGACCTCCTTGTATTTCTTCTTGTACCTGCCAGTATAAGCTTCCCATTCACAAATGTTTTTAGCTGCCAGCTCTACAACAATGGATAGTGAATATGATAACTGTAATGTTTATTAAGTCCTTACTATATGCTACTCTCCAGGCTAGGTGTTTGAAATGCACTCTGCCATTTGAATCTCCAAATAGCTCCACTGTGATTGGAACTGGGCCTGTTTACTCTGAGCAAGGTAAATGCTTTTAGGTCTTAACTATTACTCTCTGAAAAGATCCTCCAAGATTTAAATCTCAAGGCTCCTGTTTCTATCCTGGCCCCCAGCCTCACAAATGCATGGCGCTCATTTAGGCAAAGGGGGATGCTGGGCGGTGGTAGAATGTGGGCTTGGGAGCCAGATAGGCCTCGGTTCCATCCTCGGGAAACTTTCTGGTCTAATCGAGACGATAAAAGATGGTGTTTGTGAACCAGCAGCCTCAGAACACTCTCCCCTTGTGCTTTTAGAAACAGAATTTGCCTTCTCTGTCTCCTGGCTTTAGCTCTGGCCCCCCTAACAACTCCTGTAGCTTCCATTGCCCCACTGGGTCTACAGTGGGTTTGATGAGCTGGGAGTGCATCACAGGAGTAACAAGCCTGAAAGACCATGACTACCTCCGCCACTTCTGAGTATCCCAGGGTAACTGTTCTACCATCCTGCGAGCCAGGATTTGTGAGGAGTTAATAGCAGTCAGGTGCAAAACCCTCGGTTTTGATCTCTCTGCATTTTCCCCACAGTTCTTCTGCTAAAGTGATTGTCTCTGTTGGAGGAATCCTCAGTCCTGTCCTCTGCTAGTGTTTACTGTCCTTTTCTGTCCTCTAAGACAGGGCTCTGGCCATACTCATTTTCCCTTTCTAAAACTTAACACAAAGGCAAAACCAGTAAGGATTTTCTGGTAAATCAGAACGAAGAGTGGAGGAGGAACAGGAAGGCTCCCTATGGGTGTATGGGATAAACTTTGGAGAGACTGGTGGAATGAATCGAAATCAAAGAGATACAGAGTGCCTCAAAGACTTGTAAGGCACTTGAATCTCTGCGATAGTCTTTAGCAAGATGAAGAGAACTCTGCAAAGAGGAATGTATGCTTATTAACATCTAGTGGACACATAGGAGGAAAAAGCCTGTTTCTTTATTAGAGGAGAATTGAATTTTGACTATGTGGAGTGTTTGGAAGAATTCCTGAATGATGTCCCAGTCTCACTGTGATGACAGTGTTCTTGTGTCACAAACCACATAGAGTGAGCACACGTGACCTCTTGGAGTTCGTCCTTAGGACTAGGTCTGCAGTCTGTACGCATATACCACATAATGAAAAACATGTGCATCCCAAGCTATGGGTTGGGGGAGGGAGCAGGGGCAGGAGAAACCAGGTAACAGAGAGGCAGATACGACAATTGGGAAGGGGACCTGAATCTGTCTCAGCACTCACTGTAGTTCATGAGTCTTTTTTGGAAAATCAAGTTACATCCATGTGCATTTGTGAGAGTGTAAGAATCCCAGGGCACAGCAGACTTGGGTCAAACAAAAATTGGACATTTCATGTCTGTCATACCATTCTTCCTTCTCCCCCCCCCACACCCAGCATTGTGCTCTGTTGCAAAGGAAGGTCCCTATTAAACACATTTTGAAACAGCCTTTTTAAGTTATGGCAGTTTAGTTATTGCAGGATAGTTTTGAAGCCTGCTTTAAATTTTAGTAAGCCTTGGCGGGGCTTTGAGATTACTAACCGTGTTTGCACTCTCCAAAGCTAGTGCTGAGAGGACAATGCAAGCTCTTTGTGGGCTTTACCTACAAGGAGAACTCCGATAAATGATCTCATAGATTTCATTATGTACCATACAAATGCCAACTTATCCTGAAATACTACTTCTTATCTAGGAACCTCAGATCCTGTGTAGGTATTATCTGGGGGTGCAGAGAAACAAAAGACCCACCGTGGTAAAGGAACGTAACTGAGGTAATCCAGTGAGTCACTAGTAACAGGAAAAAAGACCTTCCAGTGGAAGGGAGGAAATTGGTTTCCTGCCAAGAACAACTCCTCTTACTCCATTTTGCCTGAAAAATGGGATGCTAAAATCATAAAACCTGTCAGAAAATTCATTTCTCCATGAATTCTGGTTGAATTTCTTGTCAATACCTGACTGAAACACTTGATAAAATAATTTTATTTGCCTTATAAATAAATATTCAATTCTCTGTTTCATTTCTCTTTCTGTGGAGGCAGCTGTTGATGACCAAATACGACCAATGACAGATCTGAAGTGAGAGCTACTAGCAACCAAGTCGTATGCAGCGTTGGGGTTAGTGGTAAGCAGGACGTTAACTGAAATAAATTTGTTTTTATTTGGAGGAGTGTGACCATTGTGAAAATTGCCCTTTCTCTTCATTTGTGCCTGAACTCCCTCAGTCCAGTTTGGGATGTCCATAATTTTTGTCTCCTTGCCAATCTTGCCTCCTCTCCCATCCTAACCTCTCTACTACCACCACCCTCTTCTCCGTAAAGAAGGATTTTGGCTTCACTTTTTCAGGGGTCTGTTTTCTGCGGCCCGCTAATCTAGTTAAGGCAAATGGCATTCATTTGCAAAAAAAGATTGCAATGTGTTATTGTGCTGTATTTCTTAGGGAACCTTCCCAGTGAAACTGGAACTTCCTAGAGCTTTAATAGTGGAAATTCTAGTCACCTTAGCAGGCTGGAGAAGAAGCGGTTATATTCCCATATGGGAGTCCAAGTTATAAGACACCCAATCGAATTAATAATGTGGGAGAATCAATCTCCTTATATTAAATGTACACATGTCCCTTCATTTACTCACTAATAATGGGCTGCATTCATTGATGTCATCACGTTCTTCTTTCTTCCCTGTGTGGAGAAGGAAAGACTTCTCCTTTTCCCTCCTAGATTCGAGGGCTGGGTCTATGAAATATACTGACAGCAGGCAGGTTAACAGAAGAAAATGTATACAAATTTTTAAATGTTTAATATTATGTTTGTGGGGGCATCATAGAAAAAAGCAAACAAACAAACAGTGTGTATCCCAAACAGTGGTGAGATTTGACAGCTTATGGAGGGGAAGGGAGAGAGAGATGTAGGCATGTGAGGGGAAAGTAAATGGTTTTTGGCGAGGAGGAATGGGTCCTTAGAAGAACAGATAAGAGATGTGGCAGTTTGTGACAAAGTTTGGGTGTGGCGTCAACGTCTAGTCACTTCTCCTGGGATGAGTCAATCTCTGGTTAATGAAGCTCCTGAGTAGGGGGTACATGGGAATTGAGTTCAATTTGGAGGACTGTCCTTTAGGCAAGTAAAGGAAGTTCAGAGAAGGCCTGTTCCTGCATTTTCTATTTTTCAAGTGCCTTTAGCTCAAGAAATTCAACATGCCAAAGTGCAGATTTTGGGGTGGCCTGTTTTGAACTTCAACAACAACCAGCAAAATTCACCCCTATGGTGTGGTGTTTCCAGCTCTGTAAGAAACTCAACTTAAATTTGGATTCCTATTAGTGGAATAAAATATCTTCAAAAGATACATTATGATATTGTATTAAAGCTAAAAGAGAAAAACACAAAACAAAAGCACGTGAAAATATTTTTTCTAAGAGAAACAAGAGCTCATCATTAGAGAAATGATTGCTCTTTGGTTGTCTCTGGTAAAGCAGAAACCAGTGGCCTTTTAGGACCTTAAAGGAAAGGTCCCCACATAGAGATAAAGCTGTTTATATGTGTGATGAATATACAGACTATCCCTTGACACTGAAGGCTTAGACAATGCCAAATTCCTCCCCAAGGTTAGAATAGGTTCCTGTCACTGAACACAATGTCTTTAAGGACTAACTCTCCGTTTCTACCTGACCTTCCACAGAAGTTTAAAGGAATATAATTTCATGGTCAGTGCTAAAGTTCTAAAGAGGCCAGCAGAGGAGCCAGGTTATCAGAAGCAGCCTGTCTTAGCAGTTCAATGCACAATTGTCAAGGACCCAAGTCAGCTCAGAAGAATCATAAAATTCCAAGAAGCCTGAGATCAAACATGGATGGTGACAGCTAAAGGAATTCAAGGCATGTCAATCCCAAAATACTCACTATGTAACATCGATTATTTTGGGCTGAAGCACTTGGAAAAACAGTGCCTGGGGTTGCCTGAGTTTAACACACTTTAAATAGATCTGCTGACCCTGACTTGAGACATGTTCAGCTCTCTAGAGAAAACAGTCACACAGGCATCCTACTTCATCTCCAGAATGAAATGTAATTTTCTATCGAAACAAGTAACATTCATGGTATCTTAAAGAAGTACTTCCCAAAACTCAACTCTGAAACTTAGCTCTGAAATAAATGCTTAAGAAGAAATGCCTTCATTCTTCAGGCTCTTATGGTTGGATCTTGGGCTGAATGGAACATTTATCCTTTGGTTGGTTCTCAATGATGTCAGATACCCAAACTCGAACAAATGAGATTAAACTTTATTATTTTTTTTTTAATGAAAGAACTTAATTCATATGTACATACCTAGCTTTGAACTTCAGGAAAATTACTGTACTGCTTGGGTGGTTGAAAAATTCTTGGCCCTGGGCATTTCAACAATAATCGCTCAGAAACATACAACCTGTTATGTCTTATTCCCTAACTATGGGAGGGTTTTTTGGTTTTGTGTGTGTGTGTGTCGGATTTTTTTTTTTTTTTTTTTTGGTGGGCTTTTGTTTTATTTTTGTTTTTTTGATAATTGAACTACTCATGCAGAACTCTTGTTTTCAAAGTGCTTTTCTGGAGCAAAATCAGATGATATGAATGGAAACCTTACCATCACAATATGTAAACAGTCTCTTAAGTTTATTCTAAGTTTTAAAGGTTCTATTTTTGTGATGTTTTCTGAGTTAATACTTGTTTCACTCTTCTAAAAGCAATGTTAATTCTTTAAGTTGAAAATTCTGATAGAAATCATTTTGAAAAACTATAAGGAAATTGGTAGAACTTTCATCTGAGCCAAGATGTTACTTTTTCGTCTTTAAATTGGCTTTACTTATCAGATGAAAGATTTGGAATACACTGGTCCCTCAAAGTCATTCCAACTCTAACATGTTATGCTTCTATCAAGAAAATTATGTTTGGATTAATACCCCGTTGGGCTATATTTAATACAGAAATCTGAGGACAGGCTCTAAATCACATTGCTAAGTTCAAAGCTCAGCTTTGCCACTTTAAGCTAACCGACCTCGGGCAAGGTACTTCATTTCTCTGGTTTTTAGTTCTGTGTTTGAAAAATGGAGATGATATTAGGACCTAGGGTTATAAGAAGGATTAAATAAATTGATACATATGATGTGCTTTGAGCAGTGATTGACACATGGTAATGTGAATTATTATTATTTGTTCATTTTAGTGATGGGGCAAAACCTTTTTTTCCAAGGTTTGCTCGGCATTAATCATACAAGGCATACCATGATTGTTTTCCATATTATTGGGTATTACCTTTATTTTGCAAGGGAGTTCAGGAATTCCTTTATGCATTTACTTCTTTTTTTAATAAATATAAAATTATAGAACTATGAATATTAGCATATGATGGAGGTTTAGAAACTGTCAAGACCAATGATTCTCTTTTCTTTTTTCTTTATGACGGTATTTTAGTTCTTTAAATAAACATTTTCCCCAGCTTTATTGAAGTATAATTGACAAATAAATATTGTATACATTTAAGGTATACAATGTGATGATTTGATATAATACACATTGCGAAATGATTAACATACCAATCTAATCAACACACCCATCATCTCACATAGTTACCATATTGTATGCATGCAGGGAGAACACTTGAGATCTACTCTTAGCAAATTTCAAGATTCCAATGAGGTGTTTTCATTAAGCATTTGAATTTTTTGGTCCATTTAAAAAATAGCACAGCAAACCAATTTCAGTTCATATACACTTATTTTTAATTCACTGAATTTATTGTTATCAGAAACAATTATTTTTACGTAAGTGACTCACTTCTTGTCCACATCATAATTCGCTTTTTAAAAAGATAAAAATTATACACAGTTAAGGTGTACAACATGTTGTTTTGGTATACATCTACATAGTTAAATATTTACTACAGTCAAGCTAATTGACATGTCCATCTCCTCACAGAGTTACCATTTGTGTGTGTGTGTGTGTGCGCGTGCGCGCGTGTGTGTGGTGAGAACACCTGAAATCTACTCTCTTAGCAAACTTCCAGTATGCGATATAGAATTATAAACTGTAATCATTGTGTTGTACACCTTGTTGTATGTTAGATCTCTAAACTTATTCATCCTTTATAATTGCAATTTTGAACTTTTTGACCGTAATCTTGTTTTCCTTACCTCCTGGCCCCAGAGATCACCATGCTAATCATTAGATCCACAGAACTTATTAATCTTATAACTGCCATTTAGTATATTTGACCAAGATCTCCCTCTACCCAGGGATCTCTGAGTTCCTTGGAAATGATATGAAGGTCATCCTCAAAGCTATGTAGGATGGGTGTGGAAGGATGGACCTCCATGGTCTCTCTTCAAATTCTACCAGAATGGCTTGGCTTCCAACTACTTTATGTAGTTGTAATTCCTGGTAAGAATTTTCTGATTTAACACAAATTTCTGATTTAACACATTTTATAGATGAAGAAACTGAGCCTCAGTGAAGTGAATTGATATGCCTGGGGACACATAGAAGGTGAATAGCAGAACAGAAATAAAAACCAGACTGCCCAAATGACCACATTCTACACAATGTTACCATGGAAACTTCTAAGCAGATTAAAATAAAAACAAACAGACTCACAAACAACAACAACCAAAAAATCCCAGAGCATCTCTAGGAAACACCAACGCATTTTTGCCAAGTGGGGCTTATTCTACTTGATGAAAGCAGTGAAGACTAAACCCAGGGAACGAGAATTTAGAAGTTAAATAAGATGCCAGAGATTGGGCCTTTAGATTATTTTATGAGATTTTCAGCATTTTATTTGATTTTCTATATAGAAATGAATAATTGCTTTTTAAATGAAGCAACCCAAAGAACAAATAACTCATATGTGTCAAGCACCATGGGATTTAGGGATGAAAAATTCCCTACAGCTGGAAGGCAAGCATTATAATTTGAAATTTCCTGACAATTTTTGCAAGAAAAGAAGTACTAATCTTTCTTTTCCAGGCCAAATGCCAAATTAGGTAATTACCCTTTGCCCACTTTCTTTCCCTAAGGTGTTTTAATTAGATAAGAACTCTGCCTTCACTTCCTCTTGTGGACTGAATTGTGATGTTGGCACATGTCTTTTCAGTAACTGTTAATGCCCTAGTTTGCTGAAAGCTTTTCCCTGCAGAACCAAAGAAAGTTTTGTCTTAAGTACCTGGCTTTTGGGTATAAAAAGCTTCCCAAGGAGCAGAGGGATTAGGGAGCAAATTTTTATGTTTCCCAGAACTAGATGTCCCAGCTTCAAGTCTGCTCCAGACACTCAGGGAGGAATCAATAAGTCATGCTTTCTCTGCTAGTCCTGGATATGTGTGACAGATAGTAAGGGGAAAGCTACTAACCAGGTCAAAGTCTTAACAGTTCACCCTCCACCCCACTCGCTGTGCCCCACTCCTTGAAAAACTGCCTAAAGAAACAATGGATCCATAGAGTAAAAACCACATGCCGTCCATTGACCTTCCCCATCTTATCAGCTCCATGTCTTTCCCACGGGAGCAGAACAGCAGTACCCAATACCCATTCGAGCAGGCTTTATACTCAGAGCAGACTTCTACCACAAACTACCCTACTTAACAGCAAATGTATTTTAGGTAAGTTATTCAACTTCTTGAAGCCTCTTTCCTCAGGCTTGTATACTTTTTCACTGAAAATATCTTGGAACTGTCCCGTATCAGCACATGTGATCTACTCTATTAAATTTTTAATGGCTGCACAACATTCCATTATATAGCTGCACTATTATTCCACTATTGATGGACATTAGGCTGGTTCCAGTCTTTTGCTCTAAGAGGCAATGCTTCTATGTGGGTAGGTCATTGCACGCATGGAAAGATGTCTGTGAGATAGACCTTTGAGAGTAAAATTACTGGGTTCAAGAAAACTTTTTATTTGAAAGCTGGAGGCACCTGGGTGGCTCAGTCAGTTAAACATCTGCCATCAGCTCAGGTCATGATCCTAGCTAGGTTCCTGGGAACCCTGGAATCAAATCCTGCATCGGGCTATCTGCTCAGCGAGGCGTCTCCCTCCCCTCTGCCCCTCCCCTCCACTTGTGCTCTCTCTCTCAAATAAATAAATAAGATCTTTTTTAAAAAGTTGGTAGACAGTGTGAAATGACCCAGAATTGTGCTTATCTCTTCATATTCTCACCAGCCTTGTGGGAATGTTCACTGGAAAAGGCATCTCCTTGGAGTTCACTGAGCACTGCTCTTGTCCTAAGGATGGGTGGGCATCCTTTCATATTGTAAAGAAGTATGCTTATTTTCCTTTCTGTGACCGCTCACTTCTTGTGTGCGTTTTTTCCTTGAGTGGTAGATGTTTTCTCACTTAAGCATAAGAACTGTTTATGTGCATGGAAATTAACTTTTTTTTGTTATATGAATTGCAAACACACACACACGAACACAAACACATATTTTTGTCTCTTCACTTTGTTTAGTTTTTCAAGCTGAATTTTTAGGAACTCCTTCATGGCTTCATGGTTTTTATCATCTTTGGAAAGTTTTTTCTCAGTCTAAAATAAAAAAGTTAAAATCTCCCATTTTCTTTCTTTTTCTCTCCTCTCTTTTCCTCTCCTCTCTTCTCTTTCTCCTCTCCTTCCCTTCTCTTCTTCCTGATGGCCACCTAGTTGTTCCAATGCCATTTGTTGAATATACATCCATCACCCACTGAATTTATGATACTCTGAATTTCTGTGTGTATTTTAATATATTGTTAGGCTTTCTGCACTATTCTACTGATTTTTTTAATATGTTCTTAGGGGAAGAAAACATTGCTTTAATAATTTAAGTGTTAAAACATACTTTCAAATCTGATAGAGTATCTATCATCTAATTTTTTCAAGACTTTTCCTGGCTTATCTTGCTTGTTTACTTTTTCATACAAAGAATTCCCTTATCTAGTCCCCCCCCAACAAAATTTACTAGTATTTTGGGGGGAAGTGTATTAAATTTATAATATTTAAGGAAGACTATATATTTATGATGCTAAACCTTTTTATTCAAGGGTATGATATGTCTCAGCGTGCCTGGGTTGCTCAGTTGATTAAGTGTCCAAATATTGATTTCAGCTCAAGTCATGATCTCAGGGTTGTGAGATTGAGCCCCCTGTTGGGCTTGGCACTGGGCATGGAACCTGCTTGAAATTCTCTCTCCCCTTCTCCTTCTGCTCCTCTCCCTTCATGCCCAATCTCTCTCTCTCCATCAAATACATACATAAAAAAATCTTTGTAAAAAGAGAATATGTTATGCCTCATTTTCATTTAACTATCTTTGTGTTCCTTGGTAGAAGTTTGCATATACAGGTATTATAAAATGGAGATAAGGTCACCTGAATGGCTCAGTTGGTTGAGCGACCAACTCCTGGTTTTGACTCAGTCATGATCTCATGGGATGTGAGATCAAACTCCAGATGCAGCTCTGTGCTCAGTATGGCGACTGCTTGAAGAGTCTCTCCTTCTCCCTCTACCTTTCCTTCCACTCATGTGTGCATGTGTTCTCTCTCTCTCTGAAACAAGTAGCTCTTGTTCAAATAAATCTTAAGTGGAGATACCATGAAGAGGAACAAAAAACAGTACTTATTTCAAAAAGTCATGGTAAGAATTAAATGAAGCTCATGTATAGAACCTGGTCTTTAGCCATGCTCAAATAATAGAATGTGTATAATGTGTGACAAATGCACACTTTATTGCTGTATCCTGAAGTGTATGTGACTAATCCAAGAAGAAAAATCAGTCTCTCGATAATCTGAATTTCCAAGACTGTGACTCATAAGTGGCTCTACCCTGAAATAGAAACTATTTTCCTATCTTTGCCACGCTTCCCTATGCCCTACTCACCTTTGTCACAGGTGTAGCAAGGAGACCAAAAGTTCCACCAGGGCCATCTATGTCATCCTTGTTGGACCTGAGAGTTTAACAGGCTATGGCTGCCCTGTCTGTCCGAGGAGGATATCAGCAACAACCAGGAAGAGGTAACTGAATGGGCCTCACACTTCAAATCTCTTGAAAACTATGGACAGAATGAAGGAAATATTGCCAGATACTTTATACATTTTAAAGCTACTTTATTTCTGTTTTGAAGGTAGAGAATCTCCGTCTATAGGATAGTGGGATGCTTGATTAAGATTGGTTAATTTTGGGGGCGCCTGGGTGGCTCAGTGGGTTAAAGCCTCTGCCTTCGGCTCAGGTCATGATCTCAAGGTCGGTCCTGGGAGCAAGCCCCGAATCGGGCTCTCTACTCATCAGGGAGCTTGCTTTCCCCACCTCTCTCTGCCTACTTGTGATCTCTCTCTGTGTGTCAAGTAAATAAAGAAAATCTTAAAAAAAAAAAAAAAAGATTGGTTAATTGTTGGGGTGCCTGGGTGGATCAGTGGGTTAAGCCTCTGCCTTCGGCTCAGGTCATGATCTCAGGGTCCTAGGATCAAGCCCCGCATCGGGCTCTCTGCTCAGCGGGGAGCCTGCTTCCCCGCCCCCACCCCCACCCCTGCCTGCCTCCCTGCCTACATGTGATCTCTCTATCTCTCTCTGTCAAATAAGTAAATAAATAAATCGTTAAAAAGAAAGATTGGTTATTTGTCAATTAAGTGTAGAGAGTCTGGATTACCATCTTCTGACACTTAGGGCCCCATATCCATATATTTTATATACTCTAAGAGCACACTCACAGTATTCTCAATATTGAACTAAATGTGTGATTTGCTTTTTCACACTTAATCTTCACAAAGAGGTATCATTATCCCATTTTGCAGATAAAATAACTGAAGGTTAGGTCTCAGATCTAGAAGCTGACAAATTCTCTGCTAGAGATTGGCTTGTCTCTAAACCTGTGATACTAACCACAATGCTTAAGTCAGCAGATGTTAAACAAGTTAAATAATGTCAACTGTGAAAAAGTTAAAATACTATTTGACTGCATGTGGGAGCATGCTCCTTCATCTGGAATGGTAGCATTGTCATGCTAGGTATTCTTAGAGAAGTATTCTTTTTGTTACTAAAATCATACCTCCTCTGAGGGCTACAGTTCCTGGTCCTTTTTGAAAATCAACCTGAAAAAGTCCTGGGGAAATTAACTACTTTTTCAGCTGTGTTTGCTTATAGGGAACAAGATTTACACGTTCCTGTGATCTGTGCTATAACCACAATACCAGAGGGATGCTCCGTCTTAATTTTTTAATGTTTTCATTAGATAGAAAACTTACTTGTCTCACATCTCCATCTGGCCTTTCCCAAGTCACTTATCCAGACTCAGAAACTTTTCAGCAAATATGGAAGGTGATCCAGTGAATTACTTACTTCCCAGAGGAAAGAGCATGTGGCCAGTGAATCAGGGGAAACTGCCTAGGGAAGAGCACACTCAAGGCATTTCAGTGTGAGTCACAAAACATGAGGACTATCCCATGATCAAAAAAGATGAATGAACAAAGCCAGGGTTCCTTTTATAGTTTCCATTCATGCATTGGGCTTTTTTCCACACAAGCGTGTGAGGCTTGTCAGGGTGAGGAATAAGGAATTATCACTAAAGCACCCAAAGGGATGTTCTATCACAGAGAAGGCTCCGATCAGGTGTGAAGGAACCTGGGAACCACCAATGAGAGAGTGGGTCAGGCATGTGGAAGGTCAGCATCGATAAGGCACAGCAAGGTGAGCCTGGCAGCAGAGGAATGGGGAGGCCCATGTAGTCACAGCATGGGCAGGAGATGCTGGCAGGACTAGGTAGCAGAGGACATCACTCCTAGAAGAACCGGGGAGAGCAAGTCTAGGACTCAGCCTAGAGGAGGTGAAGTATTTGGTATTTTAGCAAGGCGGGTACTCAGGGAAAGGACCAATTCAGTGGGGTGTAAGGGGAAGTCTGTATATAGGAACTGTATGTCTATCTGTATGTCTATCTTGCTCACTGCTCTGTCGTCTTCAGGAAATCTGCTCAGCACATAGGAGACATTTGAAAAAGTATTTGATGAGTGAATATATGAGGTGTAAGGCAGGCATCCAGTTTCTGAATGTAGGACATGTGGTACGAGTGGGTTCCTGAGTGGGGCTGCCTTGATGTTGAGTCACCTGAACGCTGACTAAGGTCATGGTTATTCCAGAGCCTAGGGTGGGGCTGAACCTACAGGTGGCGGTCAAGGGCCCAGGTGGAGGAAATTAGGAGGATGAGCAGTAGCAGGTAGTTCCTTACTCATTCTTGGACAGTTTTACATATGATTGGGTCTTCACTTTTGGTGCTAGACTGCTAGACTGGATGGCCTATAAACAACAGAAATTTATTTCTTACAGTTCCGGAGGCTGGAAAATCCTAGATAAAGTTGCTGACAGATTGGGTGTTTGGTGAGAGGGCACTTCTGGTTCACAGATGGCCATCTTTTTACTGTGTTCTTGAATGGGGGTTGAAGGTGAGGGAGCTTTCTGGGGTCTCCTTTGGAAAAGCACAAATCCCGTTTGTGGGAGATCCACCTTTACAACCTAATCACACCTCAAAGGCCCCACCTCCAAATGCCACCACTTGGGAGATTAGGTTCAAACATGTGACTTTGGTGGGTACACATTCAATCTATAGCACCCATGGAAATGGTCTTCATTTTTGAACACACTGAAAAGTTTTGCCAGTTTCCTCAGTTTCTATGGAACCTAAATGGTAGACTCTTTTTTCCCCCACAAGATTTATTTATTTATTTGAGAATGAGAAAGCAAGAGAGCGAGAGGGAAAACATTAGCACGGGGGAGGGGCAGAGGGTGAGGAGTGAGTGAAATCCTCAATCAGACTCCCCACTGAGCATGGAAGGGCTCTAACCCAGGACTCCGAGATCATGGCCTTAGTGGAAATCAAGAGTTGGATGCTTAACTGACTGAGCCACCCAGGTGCCCCCCAAATGGCAGACTCTTAATTAGTAAGATCACATGCCCCAAATGCCCATCTTTGGCACTACCATTCAGCTTCAGTGTTTTAATGCTTGCTATGTGGCTGTCACTGTGATAGGTCCACTGTATATAGTATCCCTATGCTTCCAAGTAATCCTTAAAGGTAGATGTTTTTGATCGCTCTTTCTAGATTAGAAACCTGAGGATCAAGTTCAATGTTGTATGGGAGTCTACACAGACAGGAAATGCTGGAGCCAACACTCACGGCACTTCCCATGTGCTTGGGAATGTTCTAGTGTTTTATAAACAGTTGTTTATTTCATCCTCACAACCACTTTATAAAGTAGGCACTGTTATTATCCCTATCAGACAGGTAAGGAAACTGAGAGTATCATGCCCAAGGCCACCCTTTCCTTAAGTGGCAGCACAGTTTGGCTCCAGCATTCTTGTTCTTAACCACCACACTGGAATTTTCCATCTTAGGCTCTCTAAACTCTCTGGATAAATTAGTCTGGCTGGCCATGGGAACTGCAGGATGGGGGATCTTCCCTCTGGGAGCAAATGGGGCCCTGGGGACTTGCAATTCTTTTATGCCACTCAGTTATGACAGATAGCAAATCTGATTCAAATGGAAATGGAAATAGCTGTCTTTGTCTTTGTCTTTCACATTTACTAACCACTCAAACCAGAGTTCTGCCCTAATTCATACAGCACACGGTGCAAGTTCAGACTATAGTCTGTGTCTTGAGGTAGATTCATTTTCAGAAGCAGGTGGGGGTGGCATGCGTATTTCTGTCTCTTTTCTGTGTGGGTGATGCCCTTGGCCTCATATGTGGACTGTGCATAGGCAATATGAAACAAAAAGATGCCTGTTGTGGATCAGAAGGAAATGTCACTTGAACCAGGTCTCCCGAAATTAGTGCCTCTGATTACTTGGATCCTATGAGTCTATAGAAAACTTTGGGTGATTCCCCACATCGTGACTATTGTTTTTCCCATCAGCCATATTTTAACAATTGAGCAGATCATTTTAAATTATATTTGGAAAGGAATTTTTAATAATATTATTCCCAACTCAGAGAATTTGCACTGGAAAAATCTCTCACTGAGTGTGCCCACATAAGGGTAATTTCCTTATTAGTGAGATCAGATTTCCTGGATATTCCAGAATTTCCTCTACCACTTTTTTTTTTTTCTTTAATTTGTGAGAGGAACTCTGAACCTAGAAATGGATCTCAAAGGGTAAATAAAGATAGATGAACTGTATATTTTTCTGGTTGTAAAACCTGTATTTATAAGCTTTGAGCATTATCTAGTGCCAGCTTTCCCAGTTAAGCAAAACAGTCTCAAATTTTCTAAATTCTTTAAGGAATCATTCCAATCAATTAGTCATTGTGTGCCTTTTCACACAATCTGTTTCCAATAGAGAAACAGATATGTTATGGATTCTAACCCTGAATATAATTAATATTTTATTTCAGAACATAATAGGTAATGATAATAGTACTTTTATTAATATAATGATGGGCATTAATATAAGACTTCACACAAACACATAATGGCATTTGTAATATAAACTTATTTTCAGTTTTCTTTTTTATTGATTTAGTACTTAAATTTTTGAGTGGAACATATTTGAGTTTTTTAAGAAATATGCCTTCTGTGGCTAAAGGACAGAGTTGCCTCATTTCTATGAGATATACAGCCAACAAAATGATTGCAAAGAGTTGTTTCGTTAAATGAGAGTCATAGAGAAAGTCCTGA
Organism: Mustela nigripes; assembly: GCF_022355385.1. NCBI lineage: Eukaryota > Metazoa > Chordata > Mammalia > Carnivora > Mustelidae > Mustela > Mustela nigripes. Next base: position 86,348,851 of record NC_081561.1, on the reverse strand, counting down.
ATTGCTGTAAACATGTTTTGTAGCGATTTCTTAATATGTTATGAGAGCCAGTGGAATCAATTAGAAAACTACATGGAATACCAGGAATTCCTATCCCTATCCCAGTTTCACTCACAAATACGGTATGACCTTTAGTAAATGACTGGAGACAGATCCTTACAGCAGTGAAGTGTGGATTTTGTGTTCTAGAAGAGATTGGTCGTAATTCAACCCCCAAATGTCCCATTAACTACTATTTGCTTCCATGAAACTAGGGAGAAAAACAGGAAAAGCGTTGCTAAAATATATTTTCTAAGACTTTTTAAATTAGAAAAAAAAAAATTTGAGGCAATAAATAGATAACCTGACTAACATCAGAGTTCGGGGGACTACAAAGGCAAGTTAGGTTATTTTAAGCTTTGGTTCCCTTTGCTTAGATGAAGAATTTATTATCTCTTAGGAGCTGTTGAGATATGTGCAACTGTCAAGAACCTGTACTGAGCAACCCAGGACAGTAGACGATTCAGTTCTATTTTATGGTTCCAATGGTCAAATGCTGTTGGAGTTTATGTATCAACAGGTGAGACATGGCCAGGGCTCGAAGGTCCACGGAGGAACCAAGAGTGGAGACGGGTCTTAAGTGACAGGGACAATGTCGGATGGGTTCTGGAGAAAAGCGAGGGCCTTCCAGGAGAGGGAAGTTATGTGGGCTGAGTCACTGAAGTGGGAAATGAGCCCAGCAAGTTAGTGGGAGAGTGAAAAAACTTGCCTGCCTTGAGTGAAAAAAGACTGGGCTTGGAAACATTGGAAGGGCCCCTACAACTTACCAAAGGAGCTTAGCTTTGCCAAAGGAAAAGGGAGACCCCGGAAACGTTCATCAGGGAAATGCTGGGATAAAAATGCTGCTTAAGGAAGATTGATGTGGCAGGAGGGTACTCTGGAAGAGACTGAGAGGTAATGAGTCCTTTGGGTGGAAGCTTGTTGTATGTTGTATGTTGTATGTTGTTGGACAATAGAGTCTCAATTCAGGAGTTATTTTGCCAACCAATGACCGGTCTACCTTTGCATCCATTTAAACATTTTATCTAACATTTTAATCTTACGAAATGTAATATGTTTCAATATTTTGTATAGAAATAGTCCTTACAATTGCCCTGTCCCACCTCCAGTACTTTGGAGCAAGGGTAAGTAAAAATATGCAAATGGGTACTCTGTTAGGGGGAATGGCAGATAAGGCTTGTCCTCAGAAAACTCATCCCTTGAGAGCAATGGGCTGTAAACAAATCGTTCCAAAAAGACTTAGTTATAATTGTGGCACATGCTAAGAAATTGTAGGTAATATGGGGAAGTCTAACAGAAGGTTCTAATGCAAACTTAAAGCCTGAGGATTTGGGGAAAGTCTCTCTGGGGAAGTGACATTCACACTGAAATCTGGTTGGAGTAGAGGAAGAGAGAGTTGAAGCTGAAGGGTTAGAAATTCTAAGAAGAGGAAATTATATTTGCCAGGGCCTTGAGGTGAAACAGAGTCCAGAGCATTCAAGGAACTGAAAGAAGGCCAGCTGGGCTGGAGTGGCAGGGCACAGTCAGAGGTATGGGAGGAGCTAGAGGAGACAGATGGCCTTGGGCCTTGTAAGCTACTTCTCCATCTTCTGGAACGTGCCAGGCGCCCCTGCCCCGCCCCTTCCCTGCTAAGAGCCACCGTGACTTCAAGACCCACGCTTACTATCAATCCTTATATGAACTGTGTCACATCAGCGCAGGTAAGCTGCAGCTGAGCTAGGCCACACCTCAGGCTTTAGAGTCAATCAAAGGCACTCCATCTACATGATCCTAAATGCTGGAATTCTCCATGTGACCACAGCCACTTACCCCTTGATCACTGCTTGAACTACTCTTTGACCTCAGAGCCCCTTCTGCTCTCCTCCCTGTTCCTGACTGAGCTCCTAGCTCACTCACTGGGCTCCTCTCTGACAGTGTGCATCAGACAGCCCAGTGAAGAACTCAAGCTCAGCCACCATCAACCCAGCCCTCGTGGAAGCCCCTGAGAGCTCTCCTTCCGCCTGGTCTTCTGCCTTCCCCAGATCCCCACGCTTCTCTCCAGAGTACCAACACGCCTCTTTTCCCTGCTCCTCTCTTGAGTTTGCTAGGAAACTCTACTTTACTTTGCTACAGATTTTGCTACTGCTTCATGCTGCTTCTTCTTGACCCTCGTGCCACTTGATAACTATATTTAGTTGATTGCTTATTTCATTCCTCCTAACTGCTTTCAAACTTTCAAATTCCCATGATCGTTTTTTTTTGCCTCTCATCTGGAATTCTTTCAATGTTCCACCACAGGGCCTCAGACCTAAAATCTCTGAGATTGTCTGAGACTGTCATTGCTTTTTAGAAAACTCCCCAGTAACTACCATTATCTATAAGAGGAAAGTCCAACCTCCTTATGTCCAAAACAGGGCCCTCTGTGGCCTGGACTCTGCCTACCTCTCCCACCTTTCTGCTCAGGTATGCCGCCTCCTTCTCCTGCTCCATTCCACTTTGTGAACAGAATAGGGCTGTGTGGTCACCATTTAAGGGAGTAGATGAGACTTTAGGGGAGGAAAATTCAGAGAAGCAGGAGTGAGGACGAACAGAAGGAACATTGAAACGCCTGTGAATAAAAAAAAGAAAAAGCAAGTGATGAAAAACCCTCAAACAAATAAAATATTGTTAACAGAGAAGGGTGAATCAATTAGTACAATATTTTCTACACATACCTGATAACAAGAATCACCAGGAGCTGGTGGTTAACAACGGAGGGTTTTGTCCTCTCACATCAGTCTCCAGGACAGAGGACTGGAAATCAGCAACTTCAAGCATGGGTCCTGGTCATTTTTATAAACAGGCAAGTTTAGAAAACATTGAATTGAGTTCATTTTAATTTTCAGATGTGGAATTTAGAAGGCCAAATCCACAAATCCTCACACCTATACACCCGCAGGAACATCTATGCCTATAGAAGCACTCAGTGATTGACTGATTCATTTGTTTAGTCTTTCATTCAAAAACCCTCCTACACTGTTGGTGCGAATGCAAGTCGGTGCAACCACTCTGGAAAACAGCATGGAGGTTCCTCAGAAAGTTGAAAATAGAGCTACCCTATGACCCAGCAATTGCACTACTGGGCATTTAACCTAAAGATACAAATGTAGTGATCCGAAGGGGCACATGCACCTGAATGTTTATAGCAGCAATGTACACAATAGCCAAACTATGAAAGAACCTAGATCCTAGATGTCCATCAACAGATGAATGGATAAAGAAGATGTGGTATGTATGTGTGTGTGTGTATATATATATATATATATGTATATATCACATCTCCTTTATCCATTCATATACATATATATATGTGTGTGTGTATATATATACACACAATGGAATATATTGTGTGTATATATATATACATACACACAATGGATATATATATATATATACAAAATGGAATGGATATATATATACACAATGGATATACTATGGATATATATACACACAATGGATATATATATGTATGTATATATATAAACATATGTGGATATATATACATACAATGGAATGGATATATATACATACAATGGAATACTATGCAGCCATCAAAAGAAATGAAATCTTGCCATTTCCAACGATGTGGATGGAACTAGAGGGTATTATGCTTAGCGAAATAAGTCAATCAGAGAAAGACAATATCGGATGATCTCCCTGATATGAGGAAGTTGAGAGGCAACATGAAGGGTTCGGTGTGTAGGAAAAGAATAAATGAAACAAGATGGAATTGGGAGGGAGATAAACCATGAGACTCTTAATCTCACAAAACAAACTGAGGGTTGCCAGGGGGAGGGGGGTAGGGAAAGGGGGGGTGGGGTTATGGACATTGGGGAGGGTGTGCGCTATGGTGAGAGTTGTGAAGTGTGTAAACCTGGCAATTCACAGACCTGTATCCCTGGGGCCAATAGTACATTATATGTTAACAAAAAATTAAAAAAATTATAGAAATAATTAAAAAAAGAAAAAAAAGATTATGAAAAAAAAGAAATATCCACTTGATATGAATGTATGATGAAAATGAGACTCTGCTCAACACAAACTCTACATGCTACTACTTGATGTAATTTATAAATTTCAAACTTCCATGGGTGTTTTGAGTATATTACCCAACTACATAATTGGGCTGGTTGTGTGTGTTTGTGTTTTGTTTGTTTGCTTTTTAAACACTCACGGAATGAAGTTGGATCATCCAGCTGAGTCATTTACTCCCTTTAAAAAGTCCCTAATTCCTCTTCCACTTGGGAATTTTGGATCTGGAAAGCTGAAGTATTCTATGTGTGATATATTCTTTTTAGAAAACTATTTGCACAAATCCCTACACCCTTTCAGTCTGGGCAAACAGTGTATTGACACCAGGGCACATTAACTATACCTTGGGCCCTCTGGTGATTTTGCTACCACACCCTTCTAATTTACAGATAGGCTCCTCTTGGATCCAATCCATCTCTTACTTGTTGAGAGTTAAGTTTCTGGGTTCTGAACATAAGGATGTTCTATTTTGGGGGATGCACACAATGTACTTACAGTATTGTTGATGAATGAATATGTCTCTACCTGAAACGGATTAGGGGGAAAAAAGTATAAAACCACAAATGGAAGTCTATAGTCAGGAAGCACATTGAACTTTAGATTGTGGGAGGCCTTCACATGTCCCTGGGGCCTCTCCTTTATTCACACTGAGAACAGAGCAAAGGGCTTAGCAGGTAGCCATCCCTAGTAACGCCATAGTATTAAAAAGTGTGTGGATACAATCTTAACTCCCCTGGATAGCAAGGTCCTGGAAGCAAAGACCTCGCATGACGAACTCCCAGTGCTGGTTAACACAGGGTGGTTGATCAGACGTGCAGACGTTGATCAGACTTGTATTGGATTAAAGAGGACCTAGGAATGATTGTTCTCTCCATCTGCTCTGAAAAAGTGGGTTATCAGCCCTGATGTAGGTTATGACTTATCCTCTTTCTTCCTTTCTAGTGATTTAACCAGTGAGAAGCAATAGCAACAATAAGCTTTTCGTAAAATTAATCCAGTCTATTTCTTTTTTTTTTTTTAAGATTTTATTTATTTATTTGACACAGAGCGAGATCACAAGTAGGCATAGAGGCAGGCAGAGAGTCAGGAGAAAGCAGGCTTCCTGCTGAGCAGAGAGCCCAATGCAGGGCTGGATCCCAGGACCCTGAGATCATGAACTGAGCTGAGGGCAGAAGCTTAACCCACTGAGCCACCCAGGCGCCCCAATCCAGTCTTTCTTAAGAAGCTTTTGTCTCTCTCTCATGCATCTTTTCCTAATATGGTAAATAGTGGCTTTCAGAGAGAGTGTTCTTGACTTGATTTCACTATTAGTTAATACTCCTAAAATGTCCCATTTTCACTATCAGAAGTTGCTCATTTCTTGTTGGGAGCTGTGGTTTTTGAGGAAGGGGAGTTCCTTGAAGGCTAGCAGCACTTTGGAATCCCCAGGGATGGTCCATGACAAAAGAGATTAGAATTCTGAAGTGATCCCCTTCAAACCACAACTAGTGAGTCTATCATCTGAGTCATAGTCGTCAACCAGGTCAGACTGAACACCCAAAGGAAAAGAAAAAAGGACAGAATCCTAATAAAAGTACAGTATACCTAGTAGAAAATTACTCACTCATGCTTTAGAATTTTGAGAACTAACTCACTGAAATATTTCCAAATTGAAAATTCCCAAAAAACCTTTCTTACATTGTGGTAAGTATGGTTATCTTTATATATTTTGTTGAACACATATTCCTTATATTTATTCATAATATATTCCTTGATGTTTTTCTTTGAAGGAGATTTTTGCTAAAATCCTAAACTTCAAATTAATTAAGGTATGTCTACATGTCCAACATAATAGAAATAATTGAATTTACTTGAGAAACATAAGCCATCATCTGTTAAAGGCTATCTAGGTAAGTGATAGGTCCGAATTGACTTACAGATCAACACTATGCACTTTAGTCACTGAACAGTTTCCAGTAGAGGTTCTCATGTTGTCCTTGGGAGCAAAGAAAATAAGGGATAATCAAATTAAGTCATTTTCCTTAGGAATTAGTACTTATGAACAGAACTGAGTATTTCTGGCCATTACCTACAAGAGTCTTCTCCTCTCCCATCTGCACTATGGCCCAGTCTTGGCATGGACAAATCACCTAACCATGGTTGTGTCCAATTTTAGCGGCTGTCACTTTCACCTGTTCTAAAGATAACTTTTGCTTTTTTGCTATTATTTTTTCCTCTCACAAGCAAAAGACCTAAACATGTAAGGAATATAGACTAATATCTGGAATTCAGGTTTTGTTAACCTGGATTTCTATGCCAACTCTATAGCTTCTTGGCACTGGGATTTGGGCAAGTTACTTAATAGTCTCCCTCTCTTTCCTATGAGGTCATCCTCATCTGTAAAACTTCAGAGCTTAAAAGTATAGGTAGGAAAACATACTGTAAAGTTCCCACCATAATGTTGGCACAGAGTAAACTAAAAAATGTTAATGTTGTAAGAGAAAAGGCAAGGGAGGGAGCTCCCAAGATCCATTCCGAAATCCTGACTCCATTGTCTGCTAGCTGCCACCTTGGGAATTCTCCTAACCCCCTCCCCTTAGCCTCAGTTTCCTTAATTGTGAAATGGGCAGGATATTCTTTAACATTCCCTACTGAGTTAACTAGCTTAAAGGAAACAATTTTTTTTAAATTACCTTATAAAAACGATAACATATTAAAGTATTATTCATCTGATTATTAATAGTAATAGTAATATGATTACAAAATTTTGGGGAATTAACCTTATTCCTATTTGGGAAATAACTGGAGCTCAATGGTTCTTTCCTGCTGAAGGTTATGGCTTTTTTTTTTTTTTTTTTTTCCTTGAATGACTCATGGCACTTGTTACGAGCTATCTTGTAGGTTTTCATTTTTCTTCTTCCTCTTCTTCTTCCTCCTTTTCTTCCTCTCCTTCTACTCCTTCTTCTTTTCCCTTTGCTGCTGCTTCTCCTTCCTCTCTGTCCTTTCCTTCTTCTCCTTTTTCATCTTCATCTTCTTTCCTGTCACCACAACTCTGTTCTAATCTCTTCAAGAGTAAAGACTCAGTTTTAAACCTGTGGGTTGCAATGCTCAGAGCTTACAGCAGAGACCAAGAGGGATTCCTTTCCAGGATACCAGAGGATGGTATGAAGTACTGGGGCCCAGGAGTGGAGCAGACATGGTCTTCTGTGACAAAAAGACAGAAACACAAGAGCCTTGATGACATGGAGAAATTCTGAGTTAAAAAAGGAACCCTGAAGGGCTTCCATTAATTTGCCTTGATCTTAGTAAGGAAGGTAGGGTCATGAGATGAGGGAAAATGAGAGAGAGGGAGAGAGCTGGGATCTTAAGAGGGTATGTTTAAAGTGCTGTGTCAACTTGAAAGCATTCCATCTCTTTCTCCCTGTATGATGAACCAAGACTATGTCTTACTAATTTTTAAAAATCCCAGTGCCTGTCACAATAATGCATATAATTTCACTTAAAAATGTTTTGTGACTCTGAGATGGATAGAAAATAACACAATTATTATTTTGTTATTGTTATTTGTTACATAATAACAACAGCATATATAATAGATAACATCCACATAACATAATAATAGTAAATAATAACAGCATTTATTAGGTACTTATGACATCATGTGTTTATAACCTTATGTCCATTGTTTTATTTAATACTCAGAACAACCTGTTCAGGTACATCCTATGATAATCCCCATTTTAGAGGTGAGATAACTGATGCTCTGGAGGACATTTCTGAGACACTGTTGTAAAGTTTTAGGGTATGAAGTTAAGTAAGAAAACATAAAATATTTATAGGTGGGTAATAGAGGCTCCAACTGAAGATGGGCTTCGTGAGTTCGTGATAAAAGTCAACAGGATTATTGTTTTTGCCTTAGCACATTCTCTGTACCCCAAAATAGCTGGTGGAGTTGATCTCATTTTACAATCCAGGTGGACATTGCTCCTTTTATGTTTCCTTGGACCTCATGGGTATGAGCCATCTGATAAAGGGGGACAAGTTAATGAAAGGTGATAGAAACAACTCAAATGTGTTCTTCTGACTTTGGAGACAAATAATTATCATTGGCTCTTGGGTCTTTGAGATACTTCTAATCTTCATCTAGGTGTGTTTCACCCCACCCTCTTCAGCAAAACTACTTGGCTCCTGGCCTATAGGATTGTAACTTCATTCAGGAAATACTGGTTAAGAAGATTCAGGAGGAGCCACTGGAAGGCTGGTGAACTTGACAACCTAGGCAGCCTGTGTTTTTGTGCAGCTCAGTTGTTTGCTGACTAATAGGTGTAGGGGGAAGAGGAGGAGAGAGAGAGATCCACACCTAACAAAGAACTGGGCCATTTGGGTGGAATTGCTTGGGTCATTCATCAAAAACCATCACATATATGGTCCATCTCTTGTTGAAGCAGGACAGGGTAAAGATCCTAGCTGTGAAGGTAAAGCCTGCTCCCTTGACCAAAGCCAAGTCTGTTTAGAAAAAGATTGGAGGGTTTGTATCATCTTTCCTATAGAGGTGAAGGGGAAGCAGGTGGGTAGGTACTTCAATGGTTGAAGCACAAAATAACAGACACCTTTTATTTTAATTGCCTGGAACAAGGAAGAACGTGGTTTTATACCAACTCAGCACTTACAGTTTTTGCATCCAGTCTGCAAAAACACTTGTTCAAATTGTGCTATCAGGATTTGTGTTGGGATCTGGACAATGGAACATTCTGAAAAGAAAGCAGGGCGGGTGGTGAGAATGTTCAATATGGTGTTACCTAGAGAGGAGGTAGAAGAGGTCCTGCATTTGCCTGGGGAAGGGAGGCTTGGGCTCGCTCTCAGCTTGCTCTCTGCACACTGACTCTGCCTGTGATACTTTAAAAAGTCTCCCTCCCTGTCACACCCAAAGAGATACCAAATTATTAATTTGGAGACAATTTGGATATAGAAGTTTCAAAAGTCCTGCAGATGATACTCATTCACGGTCAAGCTGAGACCCCTTGTTTAGGGGGCAGCAGGTCTAAGGGTGAAATGAGAAGAAGTCTCATTTTGTGTCCTCACAAGTGCTAAACAGAGACCTAGTACCACTGGTAGGAAGGGAGTCAGTTGGGCTCGAAGGAAAGAAGAATGAAGGCTTTCAGCTGACCTGAAGATGCAGGTGGCTTGGAGGTAAAGGAACTTTGATGACTGGGCACAATAAAGGAGAAGACCCCCCAGTCCTGGGAATGGTGAACAAGGCCAGCAATGAACCAGCTGTACCTGGGCACCCAGCAGCCCATCAAGCCTCTCACCCCTCACCCCTCAGAGCAGCTCTGCTCTCTCTCTCTTTTCCTATATTGGGCTTCCCCATAAGATTTCCTTTGAAGGAGATCTTCTCAAAACAACAACAACAAAAAAGTTTTTAAACCACTTAGCTGGTTGACCTTTCTAGCTATTACAATTCTGAAATTCTATAGTATGAAATCCTGTTTGATGTTTTCTAAGAAATCAGTCTACCAATTGATGCATTCTTCCGAAGTCTGGGCAGGAAGGAAGAAGAGCTTGAGAAGCATGGAAAGTGTGAGTAGAAGAGGGCTTCTTTTAACTGGGGGCCAAATGCAGGAGCCCTCACCTCTCCAGGCTGAGAATTACCTGGGAGCTTTTTAATAAAACCCCCTCCCAAACCAATTACATCAGAGTCTCTGTAGATGTTGTCTGGTGATGGGTATTTCTACAAAGGAGCCAGCTTGACAGCCACTGCTTCATGGGTAATCATGTTTTGTATACATGTGTACATGTTAGGTAAACTCCCACACGTCAGGTGCATCAGAATCACCTGGAAGACTTCGTCAAACACAGACTGCTGAGCCCCACCCCCAGAGTTTCTGATTCAGTGGGTCTGTGAACCTCAGGCTCCAAATTTGCTACTAAATGTAATGTGGTATCTTGGATGGGATACTGGGACAGAAAAGAAGACATTGGGGAGCAACTGAGAAAGGAATGTATCCATGTGGATTCATTAGTTGTGGCAAATGTACCTTACTTATGTAATATGATAACAAGTGAGGAAATGGTGTGGTGTAGATGGTATTCTCTATAATATTACCATGCCAACTACAGTAATTCTGTAAATCTAAGACTGCTCTAAGATAAACAGAGTTGGTTAAAGCAGGGCAGGGAGGGGAGGGGCTTCCTGGCTGTTATGATGCAAACCACGCCTGATGGCAGGTGTAGAGTTGTCATTGAAGAGTACCAAGGAAAAATAATCAAATAATTGTATTTTCAGTTTGAATGAATCCTTGTTCTGAATAAACTATATAAAATATCTTTAATTCCTTTTATTTATAGTTGTGTGATTTTAAAATGATTCTTAGAGCTGTACTTTAAATATGTATATATGTGTTTATATACATGAATATAATACACACACACATCTCAACACATTAATAGCTAAAAGAGAAGGTAGCTGGTTCCTCTTTATTATACTGCAGCCATGCAGTGGGAATACAACCCTAGATAAGAAAGGCACCTGTTCACTGGGTATGGTACATAAACAATGAATCTTGGAACACTGAAAAAAAAATTAAATTAAATTTTAAAAAGGCACCTGTTGCAATGATTTAAAATTCTTAGTAGGGGCGCCTGGGTGGCTCAGTGGTTAAAGCCTCTGCCTTCAGCTCAGGTCATGATCCCAGGGTCCTGGGATCAAGCCTCACATTGGGCTCTCTGCTCAGTAGGGAGCCTACCTCCTCCTACTCTCTCTCTCTCTGCCTGCCTCTCTGCCTACTTGTGATCTGTCAAATAAAATAAAATAAAATAAAATAAAATAAAATAAAATAAAATAAAATTCTTTGTAGAAATTTTCAACCTTTTGGATGATTTTCTGGAAACCATTTTAAAGGCTCTCTCTCCCTCTTCTTCTTTTTGACTGTTCTAAGAGAATCTGCTCAAGGTGGTCTGGATCAAGCAGAATCCTCCAGACAATATTTTGCTGCTGGTTTGTAGTTACAGATTACCTTATATTGCTAGCTTCGAGAGTGAACCTTATGGAAATTCCCGTCTATTCATTTAAATTTTAATGTGTCCTTGGAACACTGTGGGCTCACAGTGTGTGTGTGTGTGTGTGTGTGTGTGTGTGTGTGTGTGTGCTCCCCGGGGGAATAACCCAACAACTTTCTGGTTATGTGTGTATGTTAACTATCCAATATTGATGTTATTTCCCAAATATGGCTTTAGGTTCTCTCAGTCTTTGTTATTGGCTGTTCATAGTCCCTGCCATAGTACCTGGCACAGTTCAAAATAGTAATTAGCAATTGCATCTGGAAAGGAGATAATAATTCAAGGCCAAACTAAATGCCCCATGGGCAATTACAGTGGATTGGACCTAGCAGACACCATTTACCTTTTGGTGCCAGGTTTAAACCATTTATCTTTCCTTTCTTCTTCTTATTCTTTTCCCCCTTCCTCCTCCTCCTTTTCCTCTTCTTCTTCTCCTCCTCCTCCTCCTCCTCCTCCTAAGATTTACTTATTTATTTTAGAGAGAAAGCATGTGTATGTAAGTTGGGGGGGAGTGTGGCAGAGGGAGAGGGAAAGAGAGAATCTCATGCAGACTCCTTGCAGTCTCACAATCCTGAGAATATGACTGGAGCCAAAATCGAGAGCCAGATGCTCAACCAACTCAGCCAGCCAGGCACCTCCCATTTATCTTTTCTTATCAAGTGGCTTAACTCTACATTTGTAGATGTTAAATGAGGAAACCAGAAGCACTCTAAGACATTGGCAGTGGTCTAAATACCAGCTTTAAGTTGAGAGCTCAGATACCTGATTCATCTTCCAACCAGGAAGGGGCTCTTGAGGGATAAGACTGCAAGGTTAAGTGTGAAACTCAAAATTTGGAGTGAAAGATTCTCATCTCCTGGGCTTTCCTCTTCCTAAACTGAGCAACAGTACTGGAAACAGTCATAGCTCAACTTTAGAGATTTCCTGGGGGTATGAGGCACCATTCTAATGAGCTCATTTCATCCTCACAAAGGCACAGAGAAGGTAAGCAAGTTGTGAACACTCACACAGCTTGGAATAAAGCCAGGATCCCAGTTTTGGTTGTTTGGCTTCAAAGCCCATGCTCTAAAAACAATGGGCTCTCCTACCTTTCTTGGAGAGGACACCAGAAGTCTCACTCTTGATTAGCTTGACTAGAGGGTCTCCTCCAGGATCTGGACGGGAACTTCCCAGGGACCTCCACAGCTGCCTAAGACCTAGAAAGAAAAGGTTCCATCCTTAGCTTACTTCTATCCATCCTGCTTCTTACATGACCGCCACCTCCATCACCACCAGCAACTGGTAAAAAATGATGGAGTTTCTGTTCTGTGCTAGGTACTATGGATACAAAAAGGAAAAAGAGACCATCATTCTGCCCTCGGGAACTATGGAGGAGATGGACACCTGAGCAAACAAGCTGACAAGTTCCAAACAGCCTCTGGAAAAGGCCAGAAGAAAGAGCAGTGGGAGCCCAGATGGGCAGGGACCCAGCTTGCCTTGATTCACAGCATCATGCCTCCCTTCCTCTCTCATTAATTTTCCCTCTGTTACTTCCTTGATTTCTTCTATTTACAACTCACAAGCCTAAATGGTAAGGATTTGAAATTCTCTCTAAAAGGTGTTGGGTTGTTTAGAAGGAAGATGTTCTGTTCATCTAATAAGTAACTTATAGATGAATAGAGGCTTCAACTTGGCATATGCTTATCTGCTTTCTTCCCCTAGGAAACAGAGAACATTTATATCTAAGTTTCCTCTCTCCAAGGTTTGCTTTCCAGGGTTTCCATTTCCCAGTCAACTGTGGTCTGGAAGCTGATGATCCTCCCTCTGATGTTTGTTATAATTCCTACATCATTCACGTCATTTCATTCCATCATGTAGGCATTTTATCATATCACATCATCATGGGAAGAAGAAAGGTGAGGACAATACAGTATTTTGAGAGACAGAAAAACAACATTCCCATAACTTATATTATAATACATTTTTATAATTCCCTATTTTATTGTTGGCTTTTGTTGTTAATCTCTTCCTGTGCCTAATTTATAAATTAAACTCTATTTTAGGTATGTGGTTAGAGGGGAAAACATAGATGATGGAGGGCTCAGTACTGTCTACAGTTTCTGGCATCTGCTGGAGGTCTTGGCACATATCCCCCATGGACAAGAGGGATGACTGTACTCTGTTCCTTCTTCCAGGGCAGAATCTTCTGTTCCACAAGCAAGTCATACTGGCAGCCTTGCCCTCTCTTTGTATCCCTGTCTACCACAATAACAAACAGTGCTGCTGAGGCGTTGTTGTTGACGTGCTACCTTTAAAAAAAAACACCCTCTTGTCATGGGATAAGCCTCTTCCTGATGATGGATCACAGTTATCTGGCCTGACAGAGGCCCTGTTGCCATGGAGAGCAGATGGGATAAGGTGTGTTTTTTTGCCTGGGACACTCCCACCCGGGTGAGACAAGGGCTCTTCTGTACGTCACGCGTGGCTGGCCTGTGTCAACCTGCGGCCAGGCTTTTCCTGCGGGTAAAACCTAATCAATTCATCAGCTGCAGATAATATCAAGACCTCTGTTTGATACGTTAATAGTGACAGACAGTCTTTCACAATTAATAGCATAGAACTCTTTGACAACAAAGCTGTTGTGGGTGCAGAAAACACTCTAGTCACCAGATATGGGATGAGAGGGCTTGTGTTCACATAAACACAACCTCACGTCACTACTTGTCACCTCAAACTGTTTTGTTCTCGAAGATAGTCTGCGTTCATCCTCTCATGTTGTTGATTTCCTACATAACAACATTCTTGGTTTATATGCCCTTTGGCAAGTGCAGCAAGCACAGTTTCCTGTTTCTAAACTTGTAGACAACCATTCATTTATCTCACAGTTGTCAATTTTAACCAGATAACAGTGGCTCCCTCTTGCTGCTCTTTTATCTTTAGCTTGGGTGTAAGAGGACTCTCGAAGTAAAGCTGTTGATTTATTTGATAGAATAGTCTTCATTAATTAAACTCAATTTCTATAGGACTTGTAAGTTTCAAGAGGCAGTGAGGGGAAATACATGCCCCTATTTGTAAGTGATAAGTGATAACAAGTGATCACTTGTTCACTAACAAGTAAGTGACAAGTGATAACAAGGCTAATGATTGGAAAGTGTTAAAGCCATACCTGCTTTGGTTTCTTCTCTGTCCAGAGTGAGGCAAGAGGGAATCATCAGTGTAATCATCAGCCACTCAAACAAGAAGACTCTCAAGTATAGCAAATAGGTCACGGTCAGAATTGACAGGGCCTGTGCACACATTTTAGGTCAAAACATTTTAACACTTCTCACAGTCTGCATATACTCTTGCAATAAAGCTGATTGACAAAGTTGATTGACTTCATTCACTGAGGAATGTTACTGACGCAATGCTACTATGTGTTAGATGCCACACTAGAATTTTTCTCTTAAGATGCTAACATTCTGAAACCATTACAATGTATAAGAATCATCGATAAAAGTAAAATATGCTTACTCAACAATTTGAAAAATGCACTAAAGCAGAGGAAAGCCTGTCCCTCAAGGGTAACCACCATTAACAGGGTGAAGTATGTTCCTGCTTTTTGTTGACACTGCTCATGTGCATGTTTTAAGCAAAGCTGCCAGTGTACCATTTATATAATTTATCATTTGATTTTTCATTGCTTAGTTTTTTGTTTTTACAAACTCTTCATAAATAAACACATTACTGGTTATACAATGTTTAGCATCTTTGAAACAAATATTCTCCTTTTTTCCCACGAACATGCTGAATAGACTCCCAGTTTCTCCATTTCCAAGTCAAAAGTTCGTCTTCACCACACTAATTAAGGTTCTTTGGAAAAGTTAACCTCACTTTGTATTTTGGGATGGCTCTACCATTCTCTTGGAGATATAAATACATACACACACACACGTACATACACACACACACACACACACACACACACACACATCCTGGAGCCTAACGCTGACTAAAATTGGAGACCGGGACTCTTCTGGTCTTCGGTCCAACTTGACCGCCATGCCCTGTGCTCTTCTCCATGCCCTGTGGTGCATTCAGAAGTGTGGGGGAATATCCTCCTGAAGAGAGAGGCTTTCATGCCTTTGCTGGTGAATTCAAGACACAATATAAAATTTAACTTCCCTTAGCACCTTCACAGCCATTCTCCCATTCTGGGAAGACTGGTTTTCTCCCCAGGACAGGGCTGGAGGAGGAGTGGAGATGGGGGTTGACGGGGGCATTGGACACTTCCTAACATCTCCCCTCTCCCAGGAAGGCAACTCCAATTTGGTGCTTCCTAGTTCCTTATCTTCCAAATAGAGGCTTGAATTTCCTTCAGTGTCACTCAGAAATACAAAGACACTGTTACCTGATTTGGGAAGGGTGGGACTTGCTTAAGCAGGGTTAGAAAGCAAAGCTTGGTTCTGTTGGTATCTATGTCCTTGAGTAAGTAAAGAAAGCAAAATGACCTTTTTTACTCTTTTGAATCTCCTCAGATGATAGAACAAAATAGAAACTGTTTTGTTTGTATTTTCATGTAATAGATACGGCCTAATTTATCAAACCATTGCCTTCAGGACAGAATCTGATCTTCTGACATGATATACAGGCCTGTCCCCATTTGGCTCTGTCCTATTTCATCTTGCACTGCTGCTCCATCCTGCTGACCTTACAGGTTCTCCAGCCAATATTTATCTTCAGGTCTTCGCATGTACTGCTCTTTTTGCTGGAACACTCTTCCCTTCTGATTAACTTTTTCACATTTTAGTTTAAATGTCACTTCCTTTGATGAGGTTCTCTCTGCCATGATCTGCAAATGTCATAATTACTCCATTATGCGCTTATCACCTCCCAAACTGTAGGTTTTGCAAGGATAAAACCATGTCTGTGTTGTATTTGGCTTCTGTTCTAGCTCAGTATTTGGCACAAGTTAGATACTCAATGAAATATTGAAATGATTAGTGGACATTTAGCATGTATCCGGTTTTTCTTTTATAAGCAATGCTGAAATGAGCAACTTTTACACATGATTATTTGTCCACAATTTGGAATTTTTAAATTACTTTCTGACGATAAATTCTTGGAAGTAGGATTAGTAGGTCAAAGGATATAAATGTCTTTGAAGGCCCTTGAGAAACAACAGATTGCTTTCCAGACAGTTTTACACTCCTATCAGCAGTGAATGAGATTTCCTGTTTCATTGTACTCTTATCAGCACTATTAGGAAAAGAAATTATTTTTGCTAACTTGATAGCAAGAAAGCTTCCTTTCTACTTGTTTTAATTTTGTTGTGTTTAAGTAATAAGATGGATGGTTTTCATTTATTTTAAAATTCATTCATAATTGCTCTATTACAAATGATCAGGTGTCTCTCGCCCATTTTCATTCTGAAATTTTTTTTTTTTAATTTTTTATTTTTTATAAACATATATTTTTATCCCCAGGGGTACAGGTCTGTGACTCACCAGGTTTACACACTTCACAGCACTCACCAAATCACATACCCTCCCCAATGTCCATAATCCCACCCCCTTCTCCCAAACCCCCTCCCCCCGGCAACCCTCAGTTTGTTTTGTGAGATTAAGAGTCACTTATGGTTTGTCTCCCTCCCAATCCCATCTTGTTTCATTTATTCTTCTACCCACTTAAGCCTCCATGTTTTATGTTTTTCTAATTAATTTTCATAAACTCTTATGTTTTAAAGATGTTGGATTATTATCATCATATTCATTGTAGAACTACCTCTCTATTTAGATGTTTATATTTCTATCTCATGTCCTTAAGTTCAATGTCTTTAGGCAGTCAGGTCATTTCATCATTTCATATGTGACTTATTCTTAGGGTGCCTGTCACCATCAGTGACCAAATAAATATTCAGCTTTTTTTTTTTTTTTTTTGCCTGTATACAGTTAGATGCCTTTGCCTGTGTGTGTGTGTGTGTGTGTGTGTGTGTACTTGTGTGTGTGCATTTCTGTGCATATGTTTTGAGGTCTCAGTCATTAAGAATTTAATGGGAAGGTAGAAGGATCTCCTTTTTCCAAAAGGAATGACCAAGTGTCTCAGTAATCTTTTCTTCCCTAGTGGCTTAAGGTGTCTCTTTTCACTCATTTAAAAACAATTCTATTTACCTTTATTATATCTTCGCAGAGTGGGCTAGGTCTGTTTTCATCATTCTAGGTTTCAGGGAGAGACTTAGGGCAGGTAAGGTAGTCTTCCTCTGCATTTGTTCTCTCCTGGCTCTGCTGTTCTCTTTGATTTGCCTACCGGGTGCAGACTCACTGAGGCTAAACTCTGAGGCATTAGGGAAAGTTGGAACTCAAGATCTGAAACTGGTCAAGGCACAGTGCATTTGCATGAAAACCTACCAGGCTAATCTAGTCATATTAATAAATGCCTTTCTGGCATCATCAGAGCGTAGTTTTAGTTTGTCTGCTACTAGATCTAAAACCATATAGCTAATGAACAGATGCCCACTAAGAAATAAGTCATATGACAAGGACAGAGTATTTGCCACCATTCCTAGTATTCAAGAAACCCAGGTCTCTTTAGTGATGGTTTCTTCTTTTATAGAACATTGCACAGTTGCACAAAAGGGGGGAATGCCAGTCTTAACTAACTGAGACAAGAGTCGACAAAATGTTTCCTTTACAGGAAGCCACTAGCCACACACTCAGAAAGGTGGGTGGGAGTAGACATCTCTATATTAAGTCAGTTTGCTCTTTCTCACTCTTCTCTTTCATTCTTTCTTCCACACTTTTTTGCTCCCTACCTTCCTTGCTTGTTAGCCTTTGACTCAGTTATAGAATATCATAGTTCCTACAATTGGTCCCTGAAAAGTGAGTCACAGAATTTAATATTGCAAGTTATGCAATATCAATATCACTTTTCTGCATTTTCCATAAATGGAACATTGGAAATAGAGACAAGTAATTATTTTTAAATTTCAAGAAGCAATGGGAGGGAAAGAATCTTACAGCTTCAGGAAAGTCCTGTAATTTATATCAAAATGCTAAGGATTTAAATGGAAGCATTTTAAGAGCCTCCCCACAACCTTGCCCCAAAATGTGGATCTGTGCTTTAAAATAAATTAGTTCAATCTTTATTTCAAATTCAAATACAACATTTTTTTCTCCTCCCAAATCCTAGACAAATGTAATTAACATTCCTTTTATTTGTTATTTATTACTTATATATATTATATATATTAATAGACATATTATATCTATTATAATTTCTGCTTCTGGGTGTGTGTTTGGGTGGGGTTGGGAGTGTTACACATACTGAACATGTTTTAAAGTGTTATAGTTTTATTTGCAAGTGATAGATAGCAAGTAACAGGGAGACCAACTCACACCAGCTTAAACCTATTCCCCAACTCCTACTCTCCTATCCTTTACCTTCTTTACCTTGTAACATTTATCACCCTCTAATACACTATCATTTTACTTGTTATACTTATTGTCTCCTTCTCCATAAGGACAAGGATTTTTGTCTGTTTCATGCATTAATGCATTCTAAGTGCTTGACACCATATCTGGCACATAAGTAGACAATAAATATTCACTGAACTCAATTTCATCAGCTGACATCCCTGAAAAATCCAGATTGCTGCTGAGGTGGGGTCTTGATGTCATCCAGAACCTAGTTTTTCATTGTTTTCATTGTCTTCTTTGTTTTTCTTTTCTAAGCCAGGCTCCTCTTATGGTCTGCAGTTGGCTCTAACCCCAAGATTTCTCATTCAAATAGAGCAGGGGGTACATAGAGGGTTTATCTCGCACTCTCAATGAAAGTCCAGAGAGTCACTCTGAAGTGACTGGCTTAGGTCACTGTCACTGTGACCTGGAGAATGGATGTGCTGATGGTGGAGCCTAGACTATGTGTCCCCTCTTTATCAGCAAGACAGAATTAGCCTTTCAGGAATCACATGGGTTCCCAAACAGAAACTGAGGGGCTGCTGGAAAGGGGAAAGTGGAGAATGGAGGTCCACACTATACAGCAAGAAGTGCACTAACCAGTAAGGATCTACCATTACAAGCAATCAGAATTTGGGAAATCCCCTGTCTGTTCTTCCTAGTTTATGTGATCAGAGCTGAGATTAGACTCAGTTTATGTGGTTAGATTGAGTTTGTCTTCTCATTTTTTGGCAAGTTTGGGATTTTCTAAAAGTTGAAGGAATCCTCTAATGGGCTTCAGGAAAGCAAACAGACAAAAAGCTGACTTTAAGGACTTAAAACAATTGTTTCTTCTTCATTCTGCCCATTGATAGAACTTGCCAGAGTTGTAAGAAAAGCAGTCACTTCACCCCTTTTCATTCTTATTCTGCACTGGCTCACCAGATGCTGGTACTTTTTTGTCTCCATCTTGGACTCATTGTCCAAGTCGTGTAGCATAGACAGAGGCTCCACGTTTGTAGCCAGTGGTCCTCAAGGGTGTTACCTAGAGCTGCTCCTGGCAAGGCAGAACTCCTTGCTGCTTGGAGAGGATGAACTCACAGTGATAATGGCTCCTTCCTTACCCTTCCCTATCCTTCTATTAATTTATTTTTTAAAAATTTTTAAAGATTTATTTATTTATTTTTAGAGAGAAAGAGAGTGCATGTGGGTGGGGGGAGGGTCAGAGGGAACGAATCTTCAAGCAGACTCCCCACTGAGCATGGAGTCGAAGGTAGGACTTGATACCACGTGAGATCACGATCTAAGCAGAAACCAAGAGTCCTTCTCAACTAACTGAGCCGCCCACGTCTTCTGTTCCTATATTTATTAACTCAGTATTCATACCCATGTACAATGGTGTTTAATTTAGCTATGTATGATTTTATCATACAGAGACGCATTTTTATAAGTACTGGAGATGGTGCAGGTTCCTAAGTTATATAGCAAGTTATATAGCAGTTTCCTAAGTTATATATGCCAGAAGGTGTAATTCAGACTCCAAGATCTTGGTCTCCTGTCTTACTCATAAGGGAAGCACTCTCATTTTCTCATACCTCCGCTTATAGACATAATATAAGTGATCATTATTTTCATTACTCCAGCTGGCTCCTCAGCACAATATTGTTCCTTTGGAGTAGTGTTAATCAAGCATGAATTACTCTGAGAAGGAAATGTGACCACACACTGGTGCATGGTCCAGTTCCTGCCTGCCTCCACAACTCCATCTCATGCTGATTTCCCCTGTTGTCTTTCTATTTCATACAGCTTTAAGGTACTGAAAGAATCTAAAATCTTTCCTTCCTTAGGGTCTTAAACTGCCTGGATTCAAGTTCCACCTTCACCACTTGTTCACTGTGTAAGAGTATGTTATCCTGTCTGTGTTTCATTTGACTCATCTGCAAAGGGGCCTAGCAAGACTTCTACTTCACAGATTCTGTGTTAGCATTAAAGGATATGTGTGAAGTTCTTAGAATGTTCTTAGTTCATAGTAATTAAAAATGTTAGCTACTGGGATGCCTGGATGACTCATTGGGTTAAGTGTCTGCCTTTGGCTCAGGTCCTGGGATTCAACCACACATCAGGCTCCCTGCTCAGCAGAGAGTATGCTACTCCATCTGTCCCTCTCCCCTGCTCATGCTCTCTCTCTCACTTGCTCTCTCAAGTAAATAAATAAAATCTGAAAAAAAATTAAATAAATAAAATTAAGTTAGCTCCTCCTCCTCCATTTCTTCTTCCCCTACTTCCTCCCCCACTTCCTCCATCTTTGAAGAAACTCCTTCCCTTCCTTTTTCCAAGTCTGGATTTTTTTTTTTTAATTGAAGTATAGTTAACACCCAATTTCAGGTGTATAATGTAGCAATTCAACAAGCTCACAGCTCACAGGAAGTACAGCTACCATCTGTTATCATATGACACTATCATAAAAGCATTGACTGCACTGCCTACCTACACTGTGCCTTTCATCTCCATGCCCAAACCTGGATTTTTAATGTCTTAGTTGGTATAGAAACTGTCACTACTTCAGAGGCCTTTTTTGAGCACCCTACCTGAAGTAGTTCCTTTTCTATTTTCTCTCACACTGCTTGCTTTCCTGTACTGTACCTATTTCAATGTGCAGTTATATATCTATTTGCTTTAATTCAGTTGTCCATTATCGTTCTCCATGAATGGACTGAAAATTCCATGATAGCAGTTTCCTTGGCTGTTTCATTCATGACCGTATATATTACATGTGTCTGCACACCACAGGGAGTCAATTAATATTTAGAAGTGAAAGCCTCAGTCCTCTAAACAGTAGGGGAACTGCAAGGGGAAAACTGAAATTCTGAATCATTAGTAATTCTGTAACCTACTGGGACAGAAGCCACAACACTGGATACCTACACTGGGGTTGGACATGAGGATGAGGGAAGGGAGCATCTCTCCTATCTAAAAGAGAATGTTGTGCAACTTGAACATCTTCAATTTCTAGGGCCTCAACTGCAGAAGTGGAGGAAAGTGCCAAGAAGGAGATGGTGGTTGCTATTGAATGGCTGGGAGAGACCTCAGACTGGCTTCACACAAGTATCTGATTCAGTAACTCATGGAAGATACCTACTGGAGACCTTCAGAAGTATTTGGAAAACACCTTTCACCAAGCGTTGAAGGTCTGCTGTTCCCAGGCTATGAAAGAACAAGGGAAACCTGAGTTGGTGTTCTCATCGCTACAGTTGGGTAAGGCCAGAGCAAACTTGAATTGCACTATTAGTATTATCATGGCCAGGACTCCACCCCATGAGCAGCTTCAGAGAGAGAAACAGTCCCGTAAAGGTCCATTGCTTGTTCACTGAGGAATGTCACAGTAAGGGAACGAAGAGCACAGTTTTATCAAAACTCCCATGTCCTCATCCTCGTGAGTTTAATGGGCTGGAGACTGCATTGACGAGGAAAATGGATCATTTTCTATTGTACTGAAAGCTTTTTAAAAAATCACATTGCCAGCATTACCCAACAGAAAAGAAAGTGGAATATGTTATCTTATATTATCTGGACAACTGGGAAAGGGGCAAGCTGATAAGGATATTTAGTAAGCTGGGAAAATATTCGCACTGACACTTGTAATGGAGAGGGTGATCACCTGAGAGGAAGTCAAACCCATGCTCTTTGTACCACTTACGTGTTCCATTTTAAAAACTTGCAACAGCAGGGTATGACAGAAAATGTGAACTCCTCTCCTCCCCTGTTGCTTAGCCAATCCTATTCCTTAGAGGCACCTACTATTTTTTTAAAGATTTATTTATTTATTTGAGAGAGAGACACAGAGCGAGAAAAGTCAGAGGGAGAGAATCTTCAAGCAGACTCCCCACTGAGCACAGAGTCTGAAGTGGGCCTTGATCTCAAGACCCATGAGATCATGACCTGAAACCAGGAGTCATACACTTAATCAACTGAGCCACCCAGGTCACCTAAAAGCAACACTGGTAAGTCAGGCTTGTGGGCGGTCTCTCACTCTTCCCACATATGTTTGAACTCACACATACCCCCATCACCTTGCATGATCTTTTTTTTTTTTTTAAATCTTATTTATTTATTTATTTATTTATTTGTTTGTTTGTTTGTTTGTTTTATTTGACAGAGAGAGAGAACACAAGCAGGCAGAGCAGGAGAGGAAGAGGGAGAAGCAGGCTCCCCACTGAGCAGGGAGCCCGATGCAGGACTCAATCCCAGGACCCTGGGATCATGACCTGAGCCGAAGGCAGTCGCTTAACCACCTGAGCCACCCAGGCACCCTGTATGATCAACTTTTGATTGATAGGCAACCTCTTATCAACAGGCTGTTTCCAGTACTTCTTGACTACAGACAATGCTGCAATGTGAACACTTGTACAAATACCGTATATATTTTAGGTTATCTATAAACTACATTCTTAGATGTGTAATAGCTGTGTCAAAGTTATGTGCATTTCTGATTGCATGTCTGCTTGTGAATGCTGATGTGAGCATCCTAACTCCTTTGGTCTGAGTTTGAGTTTGGACTAAATCTTTTTTTTTTTTTTTTTAATTTCTTTTCAGCGTAACAGAGGACTAAATCTTTAACAGCCCCTCTGGCTCTTACTATGGTTTAAGTCTAAGGTTCTTAGGCTCCTCTGGATGATGGCTGCTTTACCCTGACTTCTAGGCTGTGATTTTGAGAGTGATTCTTGATTCTAGAAGCAAGCCACAGAAGGAGAAAGATGAAAAGCAAATGAACAAATGTGGCTGAAAACGAACTCGTCTTTTCCATAAATATCAAAAGAGGACAGAATTGATCCACTGTGGGATAAATAGCCTTAGCTATCACAATAGGATGGAGCTAAAAGTGGGGTTTTACCATGAGCAGAGAACATAGATGTGTGAACTAAGTAAGAGTCTTGATATTTAAAGAGATCCGATTTCTTTGTACCAAGTGGAGAGCATCACAACAGGGTTGGCACCCGCCCAATACATATCCTTTGAGCTTTAGTCCTTGTGACTGTGTCATCAGCTGGTTTCATAAAAGAACATGGCTAAACCTGCCTAATCCTTGGCTGAAGATCCTTTTAGGAAAATCCAGGGTGCTGCTGGAGTGTTGTAGGTGACTCAGGCAGTAGAATTCTGCCGTTGAGTCAGGACAGAATTTTATCTTTTCCCTTGTGTGGAGGTTTAGTCACTGGGGCTAGGCTCTAAAGTCATATTTAAACATTTCTTACAGTATTCGTTATCTTGGAAAGGCAGTCTCGTTTTAATCAAAAGATTTGTCAACTATTTCCTAAAGATTCTACTTCAAGTGTAGTTGAAGATGTTGCTATTCATTTCCTTTCTAGGAATAATGGGTTTGACCCTGGAGAATGATCACCATGTTTCCAACTGTAACTCAGATACAACTAAGATATCTGCAGCTTAGTACCGAAGTTTTAGAGCGTTCCTAAATAAAAACCAATAGTTAGTCATACAGCAATTCTCTCTAGATAACTGGCAAAGCTTCCCCTTACTACAATTTTGAACTTTTTTCAATTTAATTCAGTAATACATGTTCCTCAACCTATGTTACTGAAATTTCCTAAATTTTATGAAATGAACAATTGAGGAGTGCTCAAAAAAATCACTAGATTTCATGGGAAGGAATACAGAAAACTGAAATAACTTCTTAAACAAGACATGTAAACATGCATGTAGATACCGGTTGGAATTTCTCTGAAATAGCATGCCAAGAATAACTTCAATGAATGCTCTAAAGATAAAACCCCGACCTGCACACATGCCTTTCTCTTCGGGGCTTGAATGTGCTGACCCAAGATGTTAATAGCTACATTTATTTCTTTAACATAAATCTATATTGTTGCCAATCAAGAAACGTTGGGACAAAGAAGTAGATATACACACGATATTATAGGCTGATAGACGGCCATGTCCTGTCTAGAATTCCCAAAGGATCCATAAATTATTGTATTGAATGTAAATTACATTTCTGTTTCCAGCCAAACTTTCATCCCAATGTGATGACTTTACTAGCATTAAATGGAAGTGTAAGAGCTTGTTTAAGTGATATATCATACTCTGGTTCCGTGGCTGAGACAGCAAATTACCCCCAATATCTAGCTGTTCTCCTTCCTCAATGATAGACTTTTGGCTAAGTCCATGGCTGTACAGAAAAAATACTGCATTTCTTAGGCTCCCTTGCAGCTAGGTGTGTCTGAGTGATGAATTTCTGACTAATGGGATATAAGGGGAAGTGCCATGTGGGTGGTAGCTTCTGGGTACTTTCCCTAACAGACCAATGGCATCTGTACTCTCAGCTCCATAGTCGTCTTCTTTCCTCTCTCTTGTACTTGTAATGTACAAGTACATTCCCCTTCCCTGCTACTTGCAATGTAGGTCTGGTGGTGAGAACTCCCTCTTGGACTAGATTTTTAGAACCATAGCTTTGGGACAGGAGAAGAGAAAGCTGGATGGAACCTGGGTCCCTGGAAAGTTTGGGAATCAGAGCTGCCATATTAGACCCCCACCTCCAGATTTTTATGTGAAGAGACCTCTATCTTTTCTTAAACCACTGTTAATTTATAGCCAATTCCTGTGATTCATCACCTAATCCTTTGATGGACATTAGCCTGATTTCCTTGACAAAAAACAAAAAACAAACAAACAAAAAAACCACCCAACATATTTTTTTTTTTAGATTTATTTTTATTTATTTATTTTTTTGTGTGAAGTCAGTATCAAGCTTGGTCCAGCAAATGGACAAGAATGTTTCCAGTTGGGATGACAGTAAAAAAAAAATCCAGAATGGAAGCTTATCATATGTTTAAATTACACATATGTCAAGAGTTTGGGTGGTGGCATTTTGGTTAGAATGGTTACAGGTAATTTAATTCATAGTGATACTGAAATATGTAGAATGCTATGGAATATTCTAATGGGAGTGGCTCACAGATGTTCCCTTACCTTTATTACATCAGGGTCAGTGAGCCTCCCTACTTTAGATCTCAAAGGGCTTTAACTGTGCAATTCTTCCCCATCCTTCATCAAACATACCTCTTGTTAGGAGCTGTAAGAGCATACATTTACTCTTCTACCCACATCTCTAATTTACATGCTTTTTTGTTTCTTTTCCAAATAATTTTCATGCACACAATCCTTAGAAGAAAGTGAAACAAAAGGCAATATCCTGGCACTGCTAATCAGCCATATATCTGGATAAATCAGAGGTGATGACAATGTTAACTGGATTATTATTTTGCTGGCCCATTAGGAAAAGTGCATGATTAATTTATTTACATTTTAACATATTTACATTATTCTACCACAATAATATTTTGTTGACTTATTCCTAAAGCATCAGATGAGGTAGGTTAATGTCACTGCTCTCTTTTCCTCTTTTAATGAAAAGGACTTTATGCTTTATTTTATTTTATTTTATTTTATTTTATTTTATAGAGAAAGGCTTTAAACCCAAGTAGCTTAAAAATATGCAAGATATTTGCAGAAGGCAGAAGTGTTCTCCAAATTCCTTTAACTTTCTATAGATTATTCTTATTCTCGAGCTCCCAACTTCCCCATGATTTTGCTCCAATGGCTTCCTCAAGCCGTAAAGTCTTCTTGTTTATATTTCACATCTGCCCTATCTACCCTTATAGCTACTTTCCTGTAATTTTGAAATACCTTTTAAATTCTACTTACATCATTTCAAATCCCAGAACTAATGCTTCTGTCATTGTCATTTACCTCATGAAGACATCCCCAAAGTGTGGCTCAAAGGAAGGACCCCCTTGGAGAAAGGGGTTGCCCGACAAATGATTCATTCGCTACAGAGGTGGATTTTTTAAAATGTCATTTTCATTCTGGAAATTAGGAAACTGGTTTTCCTGTCTTTTGAAGCATCACCACAAAACCAGAAGCTGAAGAGCAGAGCTTACCATGGTGGAAATTTTCAATGAGCCAGGGAAAAGTGATCCCAGAGGTCTGAGATCTGAGAAGGAGGTCCATAGCTCACGCCTAACCTTTTCCTTCCCTGCTAGCTGAAGAGCTGAAGCAGCGTTCTAACTAACGTGCAGCCGTGAAGTGACTCATGGTCAGCTGACAGAACAGGAAGTCACCTCAAGCTTCACTGACAGATGGGAAAGTCCAGAGTAGACTGAACATACTTTTTAAGAAAAGGAAATAAGGCACTTTGTAGCTGATGGGTTGTGTCACAAGGTTAGAAAGCCCAATTACATTTGATAGTGTCGTGCAAAGCATAGCCTGGGAATGCACTGATCTGCATATAAAGTCATTATTATAATATTTGCAAGCCATACATGTATGTTTTGGTCATTAAATACAGACCAGATCTCTTGTCAGAAGAATGAAATCATCCAGTCTTTACTGGGCTGAATTAAATAATGAATTAGTTGCTGGGGTTGGCATGGGTGGTCGTAAGCAAAATTGTGAACCTGGATGTCGTCTCTCTGAGTGTGGTTGCCTGCGTTTGGAGTTCTCTCGTCCAAGGGGTCCAGAAATCTCAGGGGCCCCCTCTACTTTTGAATGAGAGGAAGCAAACTGTTTCATCAATCAACAAATCTGGAAATGCAGGCAGACCTGTGGTGTGCCAAGTACTCTGCAAAGGAGTAAGGAAAAACCAGACAGGAAAAGATCTTCCAGGAGCTCTGTCTAGTTGGGTCAATGAGTCGTAAACATATTGATAGATGAAAAGCAGCATAAGAGATGTCTCAAGAAAGAATATGATAGGGGCGCCTGGGTGGCTCAGTGGGTTAAAGCCTCTGCCTTCGGCTCAGGTCATGATCTCAGGCTCCTAGGATTGAGCCCCACATGGGACACTGCTTGGCAGGGAGCCTGCTTCCTCCTCTCTCTCTGCCTGCTTCTCTGCCTACTTGTGATCTCTGTCAAATAAATAAATAAAATCTTAAAAAAAAATTTAAAAATGAATTAAAAAAAAAGAATGTGATTAATTATTCAATAGCAATGTCAGAGGACAGACGTGCTGTGAGCAATAAGAGGAAGGTAAGGTCAGTGTGGGCAAGGTTGGCCAGGGAAGCCTTTGTGCCAACAGGGATGTAGAACTCTACTTCACTTCAAAGCTCTAAGTTGCAAAGATCAAATAAGTTATCCCCAAATGGCAAAAGTCAAGGTAGATATTTGAGTAGGCTGGTGGTGCTGGTATCAGAATTCGAAGATCTGGATTCATTCTGGTTTAGAAAGGCTATTGAATAGAGAAGCCTCTATTTTCTCATCTGTAGAATGGGTATGATAAATGCCCTCACTACCATCCAGATTAAGTGGAATCATGTGAATCACAGTGTAAACTATAACTAAAGTAATAAATAAGTTATTGCTAATGACAATGATATATTATGATTTTAGGAATAGAATTTTGCATGTAGAGATACTGCTTAACTTTAAGAGCTCAAGTTGCAATTTAACCATCTATACATAGGTTATAAAGAGGAGTTGGAGGTGTGGGAAGTTAACTGTGGATATGAAATCACAACAAGCAGGCGACCAATGAGCACACACATAACCTTGGTTTGAGATCTTATTAAAAGCAGGGTGGGCGCCTGGGTGGCTCAGTCCACTGAGCATCTACCTTCAACTCAGGTTATCAAGCCCCACATCAGGCTCCATGTTCAGCGGGGAGTCTGTCTCATCCAGCTCATGCTCTCTCTCTCACTCAAATAAATAAAAAATCTTTAAAAAAAAATAATAAAGCAGGGTGAAGGCATTTTTAAGTTATTATAAATAATTCATTATTTATAATAATATTTATTTATTTAATAGTTATAATTAATTCATTCGATATATCAATATATAATAAATAATATTTATTTATTTATTAGTTATAAATTATTATAACTAATGCAAGTATTATCTTTCTAGGAATATTTTCATTTTCCCCAAACATTGAGGATAATTTTCTCACAATGTCCAAAATAAACATTACATTTTAATCTGAATGTATAGAGATTGCACATTGGATGCTACATAGTAGAACATAGTGTATATTGAATAAGGGAGCTTTCTGAATTTACTACACAATCTTGTTAATTCCTTCTAATTTGGGGAATGGGGAACAATTTTTTCCCTCTTCATTTTGATGGAAAAATGCTTGATGTATTTGTAGTGGACACAATATGAATTGAATGTGCATGAATAAAAAAACTAAGAGTACAATCCTTCTTTCTTTTTTTTTTTTTTGTACTAGCTCATCTTGCTTAGGGCCCCTGTTTGTATTTAGAGAATGTGCCTCTTTTCCTTGACAATTTCTGTTCTCTCCAGGCTAACAAAGGTTCTTATGGGTGAATACTGAGTCCATTCAAAGTTCAAACCTTCTTTCAGGACAGTTTCTCCCATTAGAAGAATTTCCCTCCCCTTCTTCTCTTGGTGTAGACTGGAGGACTGTGTGGAGGCAGAAGAGTTAGAGGAAGTGTAGGTTGCCCTTTGCAGCCCCTAACATTCTCCTGAGGAGTGGGCTCCCTGAGTTCTGCTGTTCATGGAGGGGTGAGCAGCCCCATCCTCCTTCGATATCATGCTAGTGTTCCCTGCCTCTGTAGGGATCTGCTCCCATAGCCTCTCCTAGTCTGTGGATTCTGTACTCTGTCCTTGGGCCTCACGCTTCCAGATGGTCCTCTTGGTACATTATCTCCTCCTCCCCGCCCCCAGTCTCATCCTCTTCTTGCCATCTTAGTACCACACCACTACGTATGAGCCCCCCGGGGTCTGGGGTAGCCCCAATCAAGCCCATTCCTTCAGGTCAATATTCCTGGAAATCTGTACAAACTGGCTATATTCTAAACTCACTCTCTGTTTCCAGGTTCCTCCCAAAACTCTTGTCCCTATGGTCAGGCCTGGCCCTGGCCCTTCTCCTGTCCCTCTCATCTGGTTCCTTTCTGCAGCCCAGGAAAGCTGCCATGGGGTTTGGTGAATTAGTCTCTTCTTGGAGCTAAAAGCCTCCTGTCTATCGCTTCTACCCTAGAACCAGTCCTCCAACATCCAGCCCATCAGACCATATGCATTTTCTTTATAACCTTTTTTTTTTTTTTCTCACCAAGGCTTGGCTTTTGCAAAACAGAAGTGTTTGTTTGCAGACCTTTGTCTAACTCTAATCGTTTAAGATCCATTTTTAAACAAAGTGCAATGCCACCTCTCATTCTCATTGAATTTTGTCCATGGATCCAATGGGTAGTAACTTCTGGGACATTAAGGAAAAAAAGGAATGACAGGAAACAAAAAGGTAATGACCTAACATTTCAAAAATGTCATCTCTCTTACAGATGTTTAAAGTATTTCGGTAGTTGTGACACTACTGTGAAGTGGGTGATGGCGACATCAGTCCCCTGGTCGGGACAGGCTTGGTCATTCATTCTGCAATTTAAATGTTCCCGGGTTATGAGTCATTCACAAAATATTTGTTCAACAGCTATTTCATCCCAGACATGGGAGAAGTAGATCATGTTTTTACAATTGGTTGTTAAACAAGCCATAGATAAACCACCCAACATGAATATTAATGAGATAGGAATATAAGTAGAATCCTAGAAGCCCCAAACAGTGGAAAACTATGGAAAAATATGAAGTAGGGCCTTGTCAGAACAGTGAGTCACTGTTTGAAGCCAAAGGTGAATACTCTGGAACCAGAAAAAAGTGCCTTTCACCTTCAGGGACCAGAACAAACCCAAAAGGCTCTTGCAGGTCTCCATATGTAATGGAGCAAGTCCCAGGAGATTCAGCTCTGGAGGGAAGAGAGGAAGGCAGGGCATGGAGGGACCCTACTTAATTTGAACCAGAAGATTCAGTAACCAGTCCAGTTCAGAAAAGTATCTTTTTTTGCCCACTTATTGCACTCTTAATGTTTTGGATTCCACCTCCCCTCTTACTTAGTTTTTAAGATTTTTGCTTGCTGGAATCTTAAAGTCACTTGTGAATGCTCCAGGAGAAATGGGGGTCTCTAGACCTTCAGTTATTTCTGGTGGCAGCTACCATTTCTGGATTCCAGGGAAACGTGGATAGCCAAACAGGTTACGGTTCAGATTGACTGATTGTGGACACTATTATCCTTTCTGGTTCGATGACTAGGTACAAGCCATTTTATTTTACTTTTTTTTTTAAGATTTTATTATTTATTTGACACAGAGAGAGATCACAAGTAGGACAGGCATCAGGCAGAGAGGGGGGGGAGAAGACTCCCCACTAAGCAGAGAGCCCGATGCGGGGCTCGATCCCAGGACCCTGAGATCATGACCTGAGCACAAGGCAGAGGCTTAACCCACTGAGCCACCCAGGTGCCCCAGTACAAGCCATTTTAACAAAAATCATGCATGTGCTATATAAAGTCTATATGTTTTCTTCCTTAGAAACAGCAGAGAAAGCATCAGTCCATGCTTTCTGACACTCTACTGGTTGATGTGACTGGTAATGTCCTTCTGGCAAAGTGGACCCAGTGCTAAGCTAGTGTGGGAGTCTAGCTCAAATGGGGGAAGATACTTTTCATTTAAAGTTAGGGGTATGAAAGTCTTTGGTACTTAATTGCAAGGAATTAATCTATAGACCTTCTCTGTTCAATGTAATAGTCACTGCCACATGTGGCTCTTTAAATTTAATGTAATTATAATTAAATTGAACTCAAAGTTAAGTCATATTAGCCAGAGTTTTAAGTGCTCAATAGCCACATGTGGCCAGTGACATATTATTATACTGGGCAGTGCAAGTGCAGAGTTCTATCCTCACAGAAAATTCTACAGAGCAAGACTAGTACAGACCATAGAGCTGTAGTGTGGCTGGTTGAGAACAATGGCTCAGGACATTTGCTGTGGGTGTTGCTTTTTTTTTTTTTTTAAAGATGTATGTATATATTTATTTGTTTACATAGAGAGAAAGCACAAAAGTGGGGAGGGGCAGAGGGAGAGAGAGGAGAAGCAGCCTCCCCACGGAGTGCAGAGCCCAGTGCAGGTCCATGCGGGGCCTGATCAAATGACCCTGAGATCAGGTCTTGAGCCAAAACCAAGAGTTGGAGGCTCAAACGACTGAGCTACCCAGGGACCCTGTTGGTGTTGCTTTTTAATAACACAGTCTGGGAGTGGGACTAGAGGTGAAAAAAAGCAAAACATCATTATCTTTTCCAGAAATTCCCTTCACCCCAACTGAAATTATGTGGCATTGTGAATTTGGAAAGTGAAAAGGAAACTTGAAGAAATCAGGTGTGTTTAAGCACCAGCAACCATGAGTCAGCCTTTTTCTTGCTTAGCTTAGCCAATGTCCACAGTAGGCAGGATGGTCTGCAGTGCTGCTCTGTCCCATGGTCAGTCCCACTGGGCTAAAGTCCAGTTGCTCTGTTCACTAACTGTACTATTGTGGACAAGGTTGTGTTTAACATCTCTGATCTTGAACTGTACATCTTGTAAAGGGAAAATGATTATGCCTATCTACAAACATTTCAGGTAGAGTCAATGAATACATATACAAAATATTTGGCACATAGTAGGGAGTCAGTAAAAAAAAGTTTCCAATTGAGAGATGTATCTTAGCTAAAGAACACATGTAAACATATTAGTTTTTAATCTCACTGAAAACCTTAGTTATAAAAAGATCAGATTATAAACACTTTAGAAAATGTATGTAAATATTTACCAGATCTTTGTATGTGATAGGACTTTTCAAGTTTAAAGGTAATGGGTAATGAGAAACAGAGAAAACTGATAAATTTGATAACATTTTTTTTTTTAACATCTTTTCAACAACCAACTACATATACCCAATTGAAAAGCAAATTGGGGAATATATTTTCAACCAACATGACACAAAAAATGTTATTACATTTGATTTTTCAAAATAAACAATGATAAAAATATCTATGAAAAAAAGGAGGTAACGTTGCATAAAACTAGAAATAAACATTTTTAGCAAATGAAAAACATTTCAATGTTATAAGTTTAAAATATGCAAATTAAAATAACTGAAGATTCTTTTTCTTTCTTTTCTTTTTTTTGTCTGTAAATGTAGTGATTTAAAAATAAAGAAATAATGAATACACATCAGGAGAGACATGTGAAACAGGCATTCATGCTATAGTCAAAATAATAAAAATTGTGAGACAAGGATCTAAATTTTTAGATAGCCCAATAATGTATTTTTGTTTGGGATATTTACTAATTGCTGTTTGTTTCATGGTCCCATGTCTAGGGAGCTCAGACCATACAGTTCTTTTCACAGCATAGAAAAGATTTCCTTTTGGCATAATATAGTTAGACCATACAGTTCTCCTGTCTTAAAAAGAGGAGCTCAAGCCAGGGAAGGGACATGCCCAGTCAACACCTTCCTGCACAGGGGATTGTGAGAAGGAAAAAGGAATAGGAAGATTATGGAAGTCTATGGTCAGGGTTCTTATTCTCTTGAACTTAGTCCATTTTTGAGGCAGGGTTGTTAGGACAGCAGTGAGGTGATATGGTAGAAACTTCAGAAAGGAATAAAAGAACTGGAGAACAGTTCTATGCTGCCATGACCACTTGGTCACAAGTCTTAATGTTGCTCTGGTAGATGGAATTGTCTAGGCGAGAGGGTCAAGTTGTTGGCCCTTTTGCTGACAGCATGGTAAAGAGATAGAGGAATGTTTTGAGGACTAGTACACCAGAGACCTGGGGCTGGGGATTTGGGGCCAACCACAAATGACCAGGGCTTCAGGGTTAGGTTGGAGAATAGTGCTTGGGGATTAGGCTGGATAGGAATATAAAGTACTTAACACAATGTTTGACACACAGGGCATGTTAACTATCATAATAACAAGAATAAGGTCAAATTTTATGTGATATTAAAATATTTATAAATAATTTTTTATCCTATGAGCAAATGCTTACATTATTAAAGAAAAGATGCAGATTGTGTTTAATATTACATATGCAGAAAAAGAACCATAAAGAAAAATACCATAGTTTTTATAGTGTATCCATAAAAGGTGAAGTTATATTTACTTCATAAATCTACCAATATTTATCCATTGTGCTGTTGATGGACATTGGGACTGTTTTCAGTTTAGGGCTGTTATGAATAATGCTGCTACAAACATTCACGTCCATGTCTTTTCATTGATAAGTGCACACATTTCTCCTGGGCTTGAACCTAGAAGTAGAATATCTGGATCCTCCAGTATGTATGCATTTAGCTGCTTTAGCAGTAATGCCAAAGTGATGCATGAATTTCCACACTCACCAGCAGCTTCGGAGATTTCCCATTGCTGTACATTTTAATGAGCACTGGTTGTTATCAGTAATTTTAATCTTACCCCTTTGGGTGGGTGTGTAGTGATATCTTAGGATGGTTAATTGCATTTCCCTGTTGACTAATGAGGTTGAGCCCCATTTCATGTGTTGACTGGCCTTTAGTGAGTGTCTGTTTGAGTCTTTCACCCATTTTCTTATATGATACTTTTACAATCATAAAAAAAATAGTATTTCAACAAACAAAAATGAATTAAATCACCTTTTGCCCTGTCCTTAATATAATTTATACAAGCAATCTGACTGAGGGATACCATCTTAACGGGCTCTCCAAAAGTGGGCCACCAACTTTAAATTGCTCTATCTGCTTCTTTCTGGAAGGGCTTATCATTTTATCCATTGTTTATTGTTATTTATGCACCTATCTTATGTCTTCTACTAGACCATTAATTCTCAAACAATGGTAACTTTTCTGATTCCCATTTGTACAATACCCAGCACTCTGTACTACCACAATAAAAGATTTTTGGATGGGTGGCGCCTGGGTGGCTCAGTGGGTTAAAGCCTCTGCCTTCGGCTCAGGTCATGATCCCAGGGTCCTGGGATCGAGCCCCGCATCGGGCTCTCTGCTCAGCAGGGAGCCTGCTTTCTCCTCTCTCTCTGCCTGCCTCTCTGCCTACTTGTGATCTCTGTCTGTCAAATAAATAAATAAAATATTAAAAAAAAAGATTTTTGGATGATCAGGAATGCATGGCTTTGAATAGCATTTTATAGGATCTAGGAATGCATATAGGAATGTAAAATTCTAATAATCTAATAATTTAATCTACCCTTTCCTTTCAAAGGCAAGCGAATTGAGGTTCAGAAACCTGAGTCCAAAGTAGGAGTAGGGCAGGTACCTACCTCCCTGGTCCATCCCTGTTGCCCTTACACTATCCTATATTTGAAAAGATGAGGAGGAGATAAACAATGAATTATAGGTGTCACTGCCTCCACATGTACACCACAGAAGCTCTTTCAACTAAATAATTTATAAACTTAGACTAAAACTATTCTAGAGAGGACATGTTCAAGTGTACTTGCACCAAAACATGGCATCAACAGTCATGCACATTCAGTTTGTGCCATTATGTTTTTCTTTTTTGGATGGGGTTTGGTTGCCAAAATGTTTCAGGATGACTATCTTCCAGAAATGTGTCACCGTGACCAACACTGAAGTAGACAATACACTGAAAATGGCAAACATTGCGGGAAATTGGAAGAATTTCTGGACAGTGGGAAATATTCTAAAGGGTAGAGAGTGAATCATGCAATCTCTGAAAAATTATATTATCAGTACACGCCCCAATAATCAACAACAGAGCAAATAAAGGACTGATGAAACGGAAATGTATGTGGTGGGTTGGGCCAAGTGTAGCAAATATGGGGGTCAGCCATATTTGGCTGAGTTCATGCCTAAGATTCAAAGCCATTTCCCCCAGTAAAATATAGCAAAACGAAGCAAGAAGTGAAGGATCTCACAGCCATACCCAGAGGTCATCCCGGAGGATAATCTGATAACCATTCATACTCCTACCAGGCTTGTTTCCTGCCTCTGAGAGGAGACGGGAGATCCAACAAGAGGAGATGGGTTTCCAGATGGGTTTCCACTGAAGGGGACAGAACACACCACCCCCAAATATGGCATTTTGATTATTTTGAGCTGAAGGCAATTGTGAAACAGCAGATGGAGGAAGTTTCTCTGCTCTCCTCCTCTCTGCCCAAAAGGCATAAATTTCCCATAAATAAGGTACTCTCCTGGTATCAGAAAGAAGAGAATATTCTTATCACTCGAGACAAGAGTCAATGCTGAGATGATTCTGCATAAACAAACCTTATTAAAATAACTCTATGTTCCAGTAGGAACCCCCATATATTTCCTAGTCACTCTCCTAGAAGCCCAAACCCCTTTCCTTCATCTAGTCGCTTTACAGTTTGGTGTCCTTCGCTAAAATGGTATTGAAACCCCTGAGTCTTCTTTAGGGGTTTCCATTTCTTTCTTATAAAGTCCTCCCTCATCACATTAAAATAGTAACATCAAATACATTTGCATGTATTTCTCCTGTGAATCTGTCTTTTGTTATGTAGGGGAGGAAAAACTTTCTTCCAGTCTCTTTGGATGTCTTGGGCTGGGCCTAAAAATTAAACTGACATAAAACAGATTAACACATTTATGGGAACCTTTGCAAAAAAATGGAGGCACAAAGAAGTGGTCAGAAGAGGAGCCTGATACCTTTTAGATTAAGAAACAACCAACTTGTGAAGAATTGACAAGGCAGAGGGCTTAGGCTTTGAATACTAAGTCATGGGGAAACCAGGAAGATAAGTGTTAGTTTAACAAGGTTTGTTAGTACAGACATCTTGGCCCCAAGTTCCCTGTCTCTGGTGATACACACGCCTTCCTTCCTCCTGGTATGGGGAGGACATCTTTACGTGGGAGTTTTTTCTCCCACTTTTAGGAAAAAAAAGGAGGATCAGAGTGTCCTTTTTGTACCTGCTGTTTCTTAAGTGCCTAGAATTCAAAAGAATTTGAATGGGGATGACATATTCTGGTTTTCTTCAGTCTATTTAATTCATAGCCTCCAGGAAGCAACTATAAGAGTAGAGAAAAAGTTATTCCTTCCCTACACCATAAAATGCCCTCTAAGAATGTAGGCTTTAAGAGGTAGAGAGGTCAGGTCACAGACATATTAATGTCTGTGATGTCATTGTCAGTTTAGCTGGGATTTTCCCAAAGTTAGAAGGTTCCTAATTGGCGTCTTAGAGACTCTGGAGGCAGCCTTTGTCCTTGACAGCCACGTGGTGGGTATTACTGGAGGGATCAGTATTAAGGCTCAGCATTAGGCTTGTGGTGGCAGAAAAAAAAAAAAAAAATAGGATCCACCAGGCTACCTAGACAAGGCATGGAAGCTAAATACACAGTAGCCTAAGGTCAATTTAGGCAAAGTCCAGACTGCAGGCTTAATAGCCTCAAACTTAAGCACAATAAAAACGTGACTGAGATTTTCATAAATTTAAGGCCTGTTGGCATTTGCATAACATCAAAATGTGGTTACTAAGGGGTTTCATAAAACACTGGGAAGATCATCAAGTGATATATCATTTTCCTCAATAGATCTTTATTTCAGTTGAAGCTGCTTTCAGATGCCTAATACAACTGTAACGTATCCAAATATAGAGGAAGAGAGTACGCCCAATTCTAAAACATGAAAGAAATCATTCCCACTTCTATTTGGTGGAAAAACGTTAGGGAACAAGATAATAGCAAACTCCCTTTGGTCTGTTTTTACTTATAAACAAGTGATGAATCCACTTTTGCAACCTAACCTGTTTGTGAGTAGAACTCCCACATTGGAAATGTTTGCAAATGTTTTCCCACCACAGATACAAAACCGGTTTCTCATAGCAGTGACCTAACTTGAGAGTAGAGAGACTGGACCTTATGATTCTTTGTCCTTCCTACAGTACCAGGGAGATAGCAGATCTTTGATACATACTTATTATTTGCTGACTGGGGAAAGGAATAGTTCTTTATGCAGCTTGGGAGGAAACGGCCACAGAACAAAGACGGCATTGGTTCTGAAGTACATTTAAAGTACAGAATGTTCAGGCAAAGGGTGAAAGTGCATTAGGTTGATTTTCAGTTCATAAATTCTCTTGCTCTGAAAGATATCTATATATTTCTTGTTTGTACAGGAAAAACACAAGGTTTTGAGTATGGCAATAAATAACCCCCCACCCCTTTTTTTTATTGTTCCCAGGCTTTAAGCTGAGAATTTTCCAGGATGAAGTCACTTCTACTCTGTGGTCTGTGGCTGTATAAAGTCTGAAGTGCAGTCTTTGACCAAACTCATTAATTTTTCCTTTGAAGACCCTTTAGAGGATTTAATGAGACTTGGGATTTTACTATAGATAGAGAAATACTTCTTAAAAAAAAATTTATTTATTTATTTGACACAGAGAGAGAGAGATCACAAGTAGGCAGAGAGAGAGGGAGAAGCAGGCTCCGCTGAGCAGAGAGCCCGATGCGGGGCTCCATTCCAGGATCCTGGGATCATGACCTGAGCCGAAGGCAGAGGCCTCAACCCACTGAGCCACCCAAGCGCCCCTATAGATAGAGAAATACAGAAAAAACTAGATACAAAGGTGGGTCAGGTCAGGTGGAGACATCCGATCAGTGGGGGGATGCATACTGTCTCCCTGGTTACCAAGGAGTATGGGCCCCGCCCTTTGGAACCCTTTTGGCGCCAATCCTAATCAAGGTGTAATAGGCTGGGTCAAATGTCTACTTGGGTAAATTATAACTCAATTCGTCACCTAGCATCCCTGTGGAGTTTCCTGTGTGTGTTAAAATCTCATTGGTCACCTGTGCGTGGCCAGGCCCAACCGCATGGCCTTTGCCCTTAAAAAGCTAGTCTGTGAAACAGAGAAGGGTTGCCCTCTCTTGTAAGAGGTGCGGCCCTGAACGTTCGGTCTGATTCTTAATGCTTGGTGGGAAATAAAGCTTTGCTTGACCTTCGCTTTGTATCAGCCTGGCTCCTTTAATCACGGACGCATTATTGGGGCATAACACAAAGGTAGAACAGAAATAAGATAATTTTATTATTGAGTACACATTAGACCAGAATGTGATATATCAGTGAAAGAGATTGTAAAGATAGAAAGAAAATTCACTCTCCTGTAATAAGGGGATCCAACCCATTTCATTAGGTGGATTTTGCAATTTGAAATCAGGTGACCTGAAGGCCCTTCTTTTCCCAGGATCCTAAGAGATTAGATGTTATCTTTCTTGATGACTACATTTCAAAGGGATGGCACCCAGTCTTTGAAGGAACATTCCTGAGTTGCTAGAAACTGGCCTGAGGTTTATATAGCCATTTAAAAGATTTGCATATGTTTGAAAAAGACAAAGAATGAAATTCTAAAAGGGAGAGCAAGGTGAGTCTCTTTACTTACTTTCAACAGAGGGAATTAAACCTGTTACTTTTAATTTTCATTTGCACTTACACACCATGTCTATAAAAAGAGGATGGTAATAATAATACTTACTTCTTATAGCTCTTGTAAGGGTTATATTAATTAGAACATGTATAGAGTTGTTAATGAATTCGGGGACCATGAGACAGTGTGGCTCTAATGCTATGGTGACTTGTGTAAACAACTCTAAGCCTGTAAACACCCAGGGTTGCGAAATGGAAATGCCAAGGACAACCAACCACAAGCAGCCAACTACACCTTAAGCTCCAGTCAATCGAATGTCATATTTCGGGTTTCCTACCTTCTTTCTCGATTTTTTTTTTTAATTTATTTGACAGAGACACAGCAAGAGAGAATCCCAACCAGGGACAGAGCGAGAGGGAGAAGCTGACTCCCTCCATCCCCCAACTCCCAGCAGGGAGTCGGATGGAGGGCTCTATCCCAGGACCCCAGGGGCTCCATCCCATAACCCCAGGGTCATGACAGGAACTGAAGCCAGACACTTAATGACTGAGCCACCCAGGAGCCCCTCCCACCTTCTTTATATAAATCTTTCTCTTCTGATCTGGTGCTGCCCAATTAGAATTAGGTTTTTTGCTTAAATAAACTCTTAAAAGTTTTGAATTTTGTCCAGTTCATCGTTTAACAAGGTTTAGACCAATGTTCAACGCTCAATAAATGTTTGCTGCTTTAAGACCTTGTGATAGGCAGAATTTTATGATGGCCCCAAGATTCCCAGTCCTGGTATATACTTCTTGTATAAATCTCTCTCCTTGAGTGTAGGCAGAACCTCTGAATATGAGGGCACATTTGGTGGGGTTACTGATCATTTTACTTTGAGTTAACCAAAAAGGAGATTATCCAGTGGGCCTGACTAAATCACATGGGCCCATTACACTGGGTCTGGCAGAACCTCTGAATATGAGGGCACATGTGGTGGGGTTACTGATCATTTTACTTTGAGTTAACCAAAAAGGAGATTATCCAGTGGGCCTGACTAAATCACATGGGCCCATTACACTGGGTCTAGAGGTCAGAGACAAAAAAAAAAAAAAGAGCAACTAGAGGTGACATAGGGCTTATAGAGGAGGTCACATAACAAAGAACTGCAGGCAGCCTTTAGGGGCCAAGAATGCAAGAATAGCCCTGGCAGACAGCCAGCAAACAAACAGAAGCCTTAATCCTACAACCACAAGGAACTGAATTCTGCAATTATGTCAACTTGGGGAAAAGACCCTGAACTGCAGAAAGAAATACAGCCATGGGGCACCTGGGTGTCTCAGTCTGTTAAGTGTCTGACTCTTGGTTTCAGCTCAGATCATGATCACAGGGTTGTGATCTTGGGGTTGTGGGATCCAGCCCTGAGTCGAGCTCCATGCTCTGCTTGAGATTCTCTCTCCCCCTCTCCCTCCCCTCCCGTCTGCAAACAAACAAACAAAAAAAAACAAAAACAAAAAACAAAAAAACAAAAAAAAAACAAAAAGAAAAGAAAGAAATGCCAGGCCAACTCTTTACTTCAGTTTTGTAAAATCTTTTTTTTCTTTTTTTTAAGATTTTATTTATTTATTTGACAGAGAGAGCGAGAGACACAAGCAGGCAGAGCAGCAGAGGGAGAGGGAGAAGCAGGCTCCCCACTGAGCAGGGAGCCCGATGCGGGGCTCGATCCCAGAGGGATCCCAGTGGGATCATGACCCGAGCTAGAGGCAGTCGCTTAACCCACTGAGCCACCCAGGCACCCCCAGTTTTGTAAAATCTTGAGCAGAGGACCTAACTCAACTGGGCCTGGACTTCTGACTTACAGAAACTGTAAAGGTAACATGTAATTGTTGTTTTAAGCCACTAAATTTGTGTAGTTTGTTATGAGCAATAGGAAACTAATACAAGCCTCAAAAAAAAAAAAAAAAAGGTACCATTTCAATTCTATGTCCTCAACTTAAATGTCAGAGGAAGGATCTGACCCAGAGTGTCAACTCTGTTACAACTATATGTAAGCAACACATAAAGTCCATTTTGGAGAAGGAAAACCTGTGGAAAAAATGCACTAAACAAACAGACTGGGTGTGAGACTTTGGGCAAGCCCCTTCAGCTGGGTTTCCCTTCTGTGAGGTTAGTAAGTTGAACCAGATGGTAACTAGGCTGCTCTGTTTATTGTTGTTCTGAATTCTCTCAGGATCCCAAACTGTGAGCGCAGCAGGAACGGGGGTGGCTTTATAGTAAAGACCATTTTGTGGCTTGAGCAAACTGAATGGAAAATTCCAGCTTCCTTTTAACAGGTGCACTTTGCATGTCCCTGAGATTGTAGACAAGGATTCATCTTAGGCAAGCCTCCAAACATGTCATGGGCTTGGTTCAAAAATATCTTATTTATGGATACCTCTTTCTCTTAGAAGTTTAAACCACCTGAAATACATATAATTAATCTTTGATTCATCCTTAAAGCATAAAGAGGGGCTTTACCTGAGGATTCTGGAAAGCTATGATAAACCCAAGAAGACACTCAGGTACTGGCCAGCTCCAAACAGAGGTGAGACTCCTCTGAAGGTCTTGGGTTTCAGTGGAGCTCTGAACCTTTTCAGGAGTGGGTTAAAATGAAGATGACCTGATCTCCACCAGGTTCTCCTAGACATTCTGACTGGGAAAGTGATGGGATGAACGCTAGGAATTTGTACTTTTAGCAAGCACCTTCAATGATTCAGAAAGCAGGCAGTCTGTCGGCTGAGCTATGAACCACTTAAGGAAGTATCACAAATAGTAAACTGGAGGTTACTTAGAGCATCAGAAAGCAGAATCCAACCCTTGTAGCTAATTAAAAAAAAAAAAAAAAAATCAGCGAAAAAATGATGAAGGAATGGGCAGGCTTAAGGGAAATAATGGGGTTGTTAAAGTACTTAGAGACCTGCAACAGTGAGAAGCCATCACCACCTACAGGGCTGAAGGAGCAAGGGGAGAGCCATAGTGTCACCAAATCCCATTGAACAATGGGGGGTGATGAGGAGGGCCCCCAGCAGAGGCCATGGTCAAGGAGAAATGCAGCAAATATTAGAGACTCTACATGGAAGCAAGGAAGGCTCAGGGAGGAAGGAGGTGGAACCCAACTGGAAGCCAGCAGCAAGAACCCTGAATACATCCTTCTAAGGGTCTTAAGGACACAGAACAAGTCAGAGAGGCAGTAAGCGGATGGTGGTAAGAGAGGCAGTGAAAAATAATATTTCTAAATAATCGTTCTAAATCTCAAGGACAAGATCACAGATATGAAGAATGGCTAGACAATTCCAGGAGAATAGGAGATGGCCCAGGCCATGTGCCCGGGACCAGGAGGAAGAGAGGGTGTGACGGGGAGGAAAGATGGTATGGCTGGGTCTGCTGCTTGTGCACCTGACAGATCAACCTGTTGCAGTCAGGGCTGAAAATAGTGAGAATTTCATTGAAATGCAGGATAGAAGCTTTCCAGGGACATTCAGACTGAGGAGCTTCAGCCTCCAGAGTACCATCCAGTGTCTTCCTTCCTTAGCTGACAGCATTGCCAAAGCTCACTGCTGCCCTCTGGATAAAACAAGTCAATGTAACTAACACTCAGAGCTCTCATATACTGTCTTGTCATTATGATTAATGAGGGAGCATCTATTTTCCTCACTAGATTATGACCACTATTTAATAAATTAAAGAAACTCTGTGTGTGTGTGTGTGTGTGTGTGTGTGTAACTGGCTATGTATTTAGCTCATAGTATAGCTGAGATATACTGAGAAAAAGGAATTTCTTTATCTTTTAACTAAATTGGCTCTCCTACCAAGTCCCCAAACATTGGTACATGAAGGAAAAGCTAACTGTTCAATCTGATTTAAAGCCCCAGTAAATTTAAGACTCTCTTAGGCTGTCTGAAGTCACTACTGGATAGAGCCGCCTAGTGGTTCAGTTAGCCTGGCTTTCCCTGCTTCATTGCAACCTAGTTGAAATGGTGGAGTCTAGGTATAAGCTTGGAAGAGAGCATGGCTTTCTGGTTCCTCACTGTGTTGGTGGAGTATGGACAGGCCCCTGGCCTCATAAGGTTCATGAAGTGTCCTGAGGGAAACTGTCTATCTCCAGTGGGCAGCCATCACCAATGTAGCTGGTCACCCTTCAGGGCTAAAAACTACAGGTGGGAAACTCTGGCTCTAGAAAGGTCTTTTCAAGAACATTTCCTGTTCATTGACTCTGCTTCTCTTCAACTCTGAAGCGCTTCAGGACCCTAGGTTTCTGCTCTTTTATCTTGAGCATCCTGTCCTGGTTATCTACCTGCAGCCTTTGCTGGAGGGTCACCTTGGTTTGTCACAACAGGTCCTCTGACTATCAACTCAGCATCCTGTGGAGAAAGAGAAACAAGGTAGATTCCAGATTGCCAGATAGAACTTTCCTTTCTGCTCATGTCCTTCTACCCCCTTAAGTATCTAGATGATCATGACATGCTGGCATAGGCCTCCTGAACAATAAACTTCTTCCTAAGATCTAAATGGGTATGTGGTCAGCTCCTTCCCTTGAATGATCCCTTCAGTTTTATCTAAAATCTATATAGTCAATCCTCATTTTTTGGCCACTTTTGTATTTGTGGATGTGTCTAATCACTAAAATTTGTTTTGACCCACAAATCAGCACTTCTACACTTTCATGGCCATTTGCAGAAGGGTGAAAAATTTGACTTGCCTGTTTTACATGTTTCCCAGATGAGGTGTAAAAAAAAAAAAAAAAAAAAAAGTGACACTCTGCCTTCTTATTTCAGCACTCACACTGTAAATGAGTGCTCCTTTTTTCTTTTTTAAAAGACTTTATTTATTTAAGAGAAAGAGAAACTGTGAGCAAGGCAGGGGGAGAGAGAGTGAGAATCTCAAGCAGACCCCCTCCTGAGCAGAGCCGGATAAAGGGCTCCATCCTATGACTCTGAGATCATGACTTCGTTGAAATCAAGAGTCAGACATCCA
The DNA here is from genome assembly GCF_022355385.1 of Mustela nigripes. NCBI lineage: Eukaryota > Metazoa > Chordata > Mammalia > Carnivora > Mustelidae > Mustela > Mustela nigripes. The sequence continues at coordinate 86,305,125 of NC_081561.1, read as the reverse complement.
GCTGACTGAGCCATGCAGGTGCCCCTAAATAAATATTCTTTCCATGATTTATTTTTGTGCTTTGTTTTGGTGATTTTGCTTTTTAAAAGTTTTTTTTTAATATTTTATTTATTTATTTGACAGAGAGATCACAAGTAGGCAGAGAGGCAGGCAGAGAGAGAGGAAGAGAAGCAGGCCCCCCACTGAGCAGAGAGCCCGATGTGGGGCCCGATCCCAGGACCCTGGGATCATGACCTGAGCTGAAGGCAGAGGATTTAACCTACTGAGCCACCCAGGTGCCCCTGATTTTGCTTTTTAAATGACCCCTAAGTGTAGTGCTACAGTGTTGTGTAGTGCTCCTAAGAGCCATAAGGCTGCAAAGTGCCTATAGGGGAAACCACATGTGATACGGGCTGAATGTATGTGTCTTCCCCAAGATATACGTTGAAGCTCTAATTTCCAGTATAGCTGTATTTGAAGATGGGACAGCTAAGAAGGTAATCAAGGTCAAATGAGGTCTTCTGGGTGGCTCCTAACCGATGCTAAGAAGAGATGAGAACTCTCTGTCACTGCACTCAGAAGAAAGTCTAGGTGAGGGCCAAGTGGCCACCTAAAAGCCAGGAGGAAAGCTTTCACTAGAAACCTACCATAACCTTGGGCTTAGACTTCCCAGACCCCAGAACTGTAGGAGGGAATTAAATTTCTGTTGTTTTAGCTACTCAGTATGTGGTATTTTGTTATAGCAGACTGATCAGACTGAGACAACATGTGTTAGATTAGCTTTAGGCATGTTTTATAGAAAGGTTATCTGTGATTTTAATGTTGATGAGTCAGTGTTTTTAAAGAGACACCACATAAAATAGGGTTATATAGTGATTATTTAATGAATTAAAAACTTTTGATCTGTGAAGGATGCTGTCAAGAGAATGAGAAGATAAGCAACAAAATGGGAGAAATTTTGCAAAAGACTCATGTGATGAAGGACCGTTATCCAAAAATACAAAAAAAACAAACAAACAAACAAAAAAAAACCCAAAACCCAAAAACCCCAAACACAAAACTCTTAAAATACAACAACAAGAGGATGAGCAACCTGATTTAAAAATGGACAAAAGACCTGGACATCTCAGCAAAGAAGATATATAGAAAGCAAATAAGCATATGAAAAGATACTCCACCTTATATGTCATTAAGGAAATACAAACTAAAACAACAACGAGGTACTACCATGTGCCTATTAGAATGGTCCAAATATAGAACAGTGACACCACTGAAGGCTGGTGAGGATGTGGAACAATAGGAAAACCATTCACTGCTGGTGGAAATGCCACATGGTGCAGTCACTGTGGAAGACAGCTTGGCAGTTTCTTATAAAGCTTACCATATTCTTACCATGTGATCCAGTGGTAACACTCCTTAGTATTTACTCAAAAAAGCTAAAAACGTACAGCCACACAAAAACCTATACAATGGGTGTTTATAGCAGCTTTATTCATACTTGAAAGCAACCAAGATGTCCTTCAGCAGATGAATAGATAAATAAACTGTGTATCCATCTGCTCCAGCTTCTATAACAAAATACCATGGACTGGAGGGCTCACACAACAGAATTGGTTTTTTTCACAGATCTGGAGGCTGGAAGTCCAAGACCAAAGTGTTGGAAAATTTGCTTACTGGTGAGAGATTTCTTCCTGGCTTGCAGATGGCCACCTTCTCATTTTGTCTTCATATGGCTCTTCTGTGTGAGCATGTCTCTCCTTCTTATAAGGACACCAGCCCTATCTATTAGAGCCCACCTTCATGACCTCATGAACTTGTTTAGCCTTAATTTCCTTTGAAAAGCTCTTGTTTCCCAATACAGTCACACTGGGGATTAGAGGTTTAGCATATGGATATTAAGGAGGGACATAATTCATTCCATTACACGGAGGTATAATGGAATATTATTCAGCATTAAAAAGAAATGTGCTAGAAGGCATGAAAAGATATGGTGGAGGGGGAACCAAAATGTATATTACTAAGTGAAAGAAGCCAATATGAAAAGGCCACATACTGTGTGATTCCAACGATGTTGGAACACATTCTGGAACACGAAAAACTATGAAGACAGTGAAAGATTAGTAGTTGCCAGTAGGTGGGGGAGGGGAGGGATGCATAGTTGGAGCATGGGAGATTTTTAGGCAATGAAAGTATTCTGTATGATATTATGTTGATGGATATGTGTCATGGCTTGTCCAAACCCATAGCATATACAATACCAGGGGTGAACTCTAATACAAACTCTGGACTTGGGCTGATTCTGTTGTGTCAGTATAGGTTCAATTGTAACAAGGGGTGGGAACTCCACTCTGGTGGAGACTGTACTCTGGTGGGGACTGGTCCTACTCTAGGAGACTGTGAGTAAGTAGGGGCGGGAGGAATAGAGGAGCATTCTGTACCTCCTGCTCAATTTTTATATACGCCTAAAACTGCTCTAAAGAAAGAAAATCTTATTTAAAAGGAAAAAATGATGTGACCAAAGGCTCACAGAATCCTAACCATGCATGTCCACAAGGAACAGTGGTCCAGTATCTGCTAATTCAATGTTTGTGGTCATCTTATAGAACAGAACTACAATGAGTAAGGAGAATTGACTAGACACAGGCCCACTCAAGGCCCAAAACCAGGAGGGACAAAGGGGACACTCATCTGGCTATCAACCTCCCACACCTTCCTTCCTACTTTTCTTCTTCCCACTTCTCTGGGGTCAGACGCAGACCCCACTCTCCACCGCACAAACTGGCCTTCACTAACCAACTTCCTGTTTTTGAAGTACCTTACGTAAAAGCTCTGGGATCTAGTTGGCCAGGCAGCTCATTGCTAGGCTATAGGGTAAAGACATGGGGACAATCTTTTCTCAGAATGTTAGGCAAGTTTGTAAAGGTAATGTTACACTGCAAGCCCCTATTACGGAATGCGGGAAGGTGATTATTATCTTAGCTCTCTTTGAATTCCTTCCCTACCAATCTCCCTAATCTCCTGCCCCTCCCCAATGCCTTCCCCACCTCACCTCTGGTTATTCCAGACTGATGAGGGAAAGAAAAAAACTGGTTTACTGACAAGGCAAAAAGAGCAAAGTTCTTTAATCATTTGTGACAAACCATCCCCCTTCTCTCTGAAAGCATTGTAGCCCAGAGTTTTTCCCCTTGAATATGATAGGTGTTCAGTAGAAGACAGCCCCTGAGTCAGAAGCTGTCAAGTAAGAACGACAATGCGGTTGCCACACCTTCCAACTGCCTGGTATTGATTTATATCTTTTCCCCTTCCTTCTTCCTCCTTTGACTGTCACACCTTAATGATCCCATAACCAATATCTCCTTAATAATAATCCCCCCTCCAGTGCAGAATCATCTTGGAGACACCTTTTCTATCTTATTCTCAGGCACTCCCTCCCAGGAGCTACCAGTTCTCAAGGAATCATACAGTTTTAAGGTTTTCATCAAATGTCTTCACATAGTTCCTTTCATAACGAAGGAGGTATTTCAGTAAGTACCACTAAGAACTTGAAATGAGAGTGCACTCGATAAATTAAGAAATCAGCACACCAGAACAATACAGCCATAGAAGGCAACTCTGTTGAATGCCTAACGATAAACTTAAAGGAGGGCACCTGGGTGGCTCAGTGGGTTAAGCCTCTGCCTTCAGCTGAGGTCATGATCTCAGGGTGGTGGGATCAAGGCCCACATCCAGCTCTCTGCTCAGTAGGGAGCCTGCTTCCCCTTCTTTTTCTGCCGGTCTCTCTGCCTACTTGTGATTTCTCTCTGTCACATAAATAAATAAAATCTTAAAAAAAAACTTAAGGGAAAGTAGTCACAAAAAAAGAAATGTCAACCAGAAAAGGCATTAATCAGCACGATCACAGAGAAAAAGGAGACTCACAAGGCAATTGTCCCAGAAGAATGTACTCCATCAGCAACTGTGTATCTAGTCTGCCTGGCAAAGCTATCTGTCAATCTTTAATATGGAGGTGAATTAGACAGGCCACAGAATCCAATACCACTGTGCTCCCCATGACCTCAGTTTTTGCCCATGTTCACCAGTTTGGTAATAAAGGTAATAAAGCTTGGTCACAAAGGAAGAGGGGGATGCTCAGGCCACCATGAACATAAAATTCTAATTTAGTGTTCTAGCTTTATACATCATCGTCTCTTTCAGGCTTTGTTTAAGTGAGTCAGCATCTCAAGACTAGCCAACCCTGGGACACTTATAAGATCATTTCTGCATGGACAAGATTATGAACCAGATTTGGGGAAGTGGTGAGTTCTCCAAGGTAAATGCTGGTTCGTGGTGTCTGTCTGGGGAGGACAGTCTATACATCACTCTAAAGCTTCTCTACCCTACTAAAGCCTGTTGGGGCTAAACAACAATTCTTGGGTAATGCAAGAATGATATTTCCTTTGCTAGATGATTATGGTGCTTCTCGCTGCTGGTTGGAAATACCCTGGGGGCCTTGTTATCCCACAGAGCTAGACACTTCTGCTTCTGGTGAGACAAAGTTCTTAAGACTAGTGTTTGTAAAACATTGAGTAAATTCATTAAAAATTTACTAATACTTTTATAAATTCAGGCAAAAAGTTTCTGGGAAGTTTGGGCTTAAGAGGAACTTCTACCCCATTGGCACCCCTCCCACCCGGTTTCCCAGTCTAGATCACACCAGGGCCTGCAGGCACATTGGTAATGTAGGATTTCTTTTCTAACTTTTGTTGTTATTGCCTCGTATCAAACAGAAGTGGCATTAGTCAAAGGAGTGGGTTGAAGCTCTTTCACTCTGAGAGTTGGCTGTAGCTACCATTTCTATCATCAAATTATATCTATGAATGGTTTTAAAATATGCCTGAGATCCTGGTTGTCCAGTTTGGCTATTTTTTAACAACTTCCCTTCATTTCTGGACAGGTACTGGTACCCTTCCTGGGTCCCCCCGCCCCCAACCTACCCCTCCGGCACCATAAGAACACTTGTACAAAAAGCAGCCTGTTTTCATTCCTGAAGAACAGTGCGTAATAGAACAATAACAGCAAAAGTTAACCACATGTATATTAAATAGGATTTAGTTGGAATGTGATCCTGGCCCTATAACCAAGCTATCAATCTTGTGTGTTCTTCATTTATTTTATGACTCTAGTCAGACTTATTCTTAATAATGTGGCTCTGGCTGTGACATTCAAACATCTCTCGAGAGATTTTAGCTGGTCTCTTTTCTTGTTTTATACTAGAAGTCAGGACTCTATTATTTGGATTTTCTTTTATGATCTAGATGACAATCCAATCCCATGAAAATTGTGAAAATCATTGGGAAAAGCTATGTCTTGTAACTTTATAAACAGAAAGTAGCATTTTCAACAACATTATATGACAATTCCTGGGTAGGAAATTCAACATGGTTGGCAACCATTTTAATAATGGATGTTCGATGTACTCAACCACATATTTATATGGGTCAATATCAGTCTCTGGTTAATTGAGAAGTTTTGCCTAATCATTCTCTTTGTTACGTAAGTGAGGAATTGGTACATGGAGCAACTTTTTTTAGTTTGGGGCTGGTTCTTTCTTCTTCTTTTTTTCTTCTTGCTGCCAATATCCCTACTTCAAATTTCAAGGAGATCTGAAAGATCTGCCAGTTATCCATGCTTCCAAAGATGGGGATTACAGTGGGGCTCCCTTTCCCTCTGCACCCATTCCCAGTTCCCATCAGTTACCCCAGCACTAAATCAGATATCAACATCAGGGTAATGTTAAAGAACTCTTATTTGAAAGTAGTGGTGATATCAATGCATATCTTATTTTTAAGAAAATTTTTAACGTCATTGGGGAAAAAGTGGCTGACAATAACCCTAGTACGTTAAGTTCAGAGTTGCTGTCACCTTCAATGCCATTAATGTTTAATTTTCCGAGGCAAGGAGACCCTTCTGTAAGGTACCTAATGTACTATGTGGAGAGGAGGAATCTTTCCTACTTTATGAAATAAACATAATTACCTATTCTTATTTTACTTAGCTATAAAAATTTTTTCTTCAGTCTTCATGAAAATTTATGTTTATGAGAGAGGGTACCTATTTAATCAGCTTATAAATCATTTCAAATCTGAAGTTTCATATCAAATGCCTCCTAAAGATGAAGTAATTTTATGCTTGATTTATTTAAAATATAAAACTATTTTAGGCAACAGGAGGTTTTTAGAAGATGTAAATATTTTCAGAACACATAAGATTTTTATCCAGTATATGGTTCTGAGAAATGAAACAACTGACATGTTTTCTAGCTGAAGACTTACCCAACAGTAAAAGAAGGCAAAACAGTACAAGATACTTTTTTTTTTGATGGATTTAAAAGCTTATTTCTGACTTTTGGTTCAGTTCGGAACTTGATGAACATCTTCTGGCCAGCATTTCAGGAGAAAACTAGTTCAGTTCGGAACTTGATGAACATCTTCTGGCCAGCATTTCAGGAGAAAACTAAATTCTATTGCAATGAAAGAAAATGAACTTGAGTTTCAGAATAAACTTTCTATCTTCGAGTTTTTCGACCGAATGTGTGGGTTTAAGAATGAACAGGTAATTTATGCACCTCTCTATGTCCAGTATGAAGAACACATGGGAGGGAATTGGAAATTATTGAAATGGACTCCGTTTTGATTGGTGAGTCAGAGGTCTCAGAAGTCAAGTTCAGATCCTCAGTTGAAAGCCACAGACTGGCAGAGACAGAAGCCTCTCAGTCCAGGTCTCCATATTGTTCATCTGGTTGTGTGATGGACACATTGCCCACCCTTGACTCAGCTTTAGATGGGGAGACTAGTGTTTTTCCTATGATAAAATTCTATACCAAAACCTGAAATTTGGGGAAAAGATCAATCCATGTCAGTTTGTGTCGTTTGGGGAACCATTATTGAATATTTAGTACAAAGCATGATATGATACTTGAGTGATAAAATTTTATGGCTATAGTCTATTTTCATATAGTGCTTAATTGCTATGTAAGTGGCAGTTTAAGAAAACAAGATGTTCTGTGATTTCTGCCACACTCCATGGTTGGAACACCCAGCAAGAAGTAGCCCATGTGAATCCAACCTTGGAATATCACACACAACCACTTAAAAAAAGTGGCTTGTGAAGAAGATGTTTAAGGAACACAGGTGGGTAGTTTTGGGGTTTTACAAATGGTTTTACATGATAGAAATAAACAGAAGCAAAACAGAAAGGACACTGATGAGGCAGAGCCCAGTCTCCACAGCCTATACGTACTGGCAGCAGCAGAGAGCATGGAAAAACCTAGCCCTGGTCGCTGTTTTTGGTAGGGAAACTACCAGGCAGACTGAGCAGAGGTCCAGGAGAAATGATCAGTGAAATGCAACAAAGTCTGTTATCCTTTGCCATGGGACCAATACACAGAGAAAACAGGGCCAACTTTCAAAGCAGGGAAATGTTTTGGCACCATCTGGGACAGTTTTTGAGGTCTGGCTGCTCTCCTTTCTGGCTTCTGGTTGCTAGTGGCAGCCCTATGTTCTCTCAGGCCGCAGACTGTGGAGGAACTGCCAGACACATAACTAGTTCAGACTGGATCTGAATTTCCCCAGGAAGTACAGCCCTGAATGTGTGTGTATGTGTGTGTTGGGGAAGGGTGGAGAGGAGGTGGTTATCACCCATCAATATGCCTGAAAGTTCCTGGGGTGTGTGGGGGGGGGGCGGGCAGGAATAAGGTAGCTTATTGTGTGGGAACTTAGAAAAATTCTCATTTTGTAGCAAAGCATTAGGCTACAAATTATGTATGGTTGGAAAATGTGCTTCTTTGCAGCTCTATATTGGTAGAATATACCAGAATATGCAAAAGAGAATACAGAAGGCTGCATTTTTTCTTATTGTTGACTGAATTTCTGTGTTGTAAATATGTATATGATTCTGGAAAATAAACATTAGAAGAATAAGTGAAAGTAAAGGAAGGGGTGCTTCCTTTGGGGCAGAATGGGGGGAGACAGGAAAATTAACCATCCACCTTCAACCACCATCACTACCTCCATCACCATACACACACACACACACACACACATCATTGTCAAAGTGTCCACCTCCCCTACACCACCATTAATGCTCTTGATTCACAAGAACCCCAAATTACATGAACATGTCCTTCAAACTCATAGTTTAATATTCCTCATAATCATTCATTTTATTTGTCATAAAATTCACAACCATTAAATTTAATGAGTTTCGACAAATATAGACTTCCAAGTAACCACCATGTGAAGACATAGGTCATTTCTATCACTGGTTTTCTATGCTCCTTGTAGTCAGTCTCTCCACCTTGCTCCAGTACTGGGCAACCATTGATCTACTTTCTGTTCATATTAATCAAATTTCCCTGTTCTAGACTTTCATATAAATGTAATTATAGCATGATTGTTATAATATGATGGAATTTTATATAAATGGAATTATAGCATGATGCTTTCAAAATGTTAAGATCCATGTTGCTACATAAATATGTAGTTTATTCTTTTTTATTGCAAAGTAATACTGCACTGATGGGGCACCTGGGTGGCTCAGTGGGTTAAAGCCTCTGCCTTCGGCTCAGGTCATGATCTCAGGATCCTGGGATCGAGTCCCACATCGGGCTTTCTGCTCCACGGGGAGCCTGCTTCTTCCTCTTTCTCTCTCTGCCTGCCTCTCTGCCTACTTGGAGTCTCTGTCTATCAAGTAAATAAATAAAATCTTAAAAAAAAAAAAGTAATACTGCATTGAGTGGATATACCAAAATTTGTTTATCTATTCACCTCTTGATGAACATTTGTGTTGCTTTCAGTTTGGAGATATTGTGAATGAAGCTTATGTGAATATTAAGGTCCCACTGTTGCGTGGACATACAGTTTCATTTTTAAAAATAAATACGTAATAAAAATATTCCATTTGCTATTGAATTAATTTCTATTCTTTATGATTTCCTTTCTCCTAATTACTATGGGTTCAAGTTACTCTTCATTTTCTAGTTCATAAGGTAAAAATCTAGAAAGTTGAACTTGAGAACTTTCTACACTCCCCAGCTTTATTGAGATATTATTGATATATAACATTGCAAGTTTAAGGTGTAGAATATGATGATTAGATACATGCATATATTGTAAAAATTTTCCTATTTTCTAATGTAAGCAAATAAAACCACAACTTTCCTTTTGGGGACCACTTTGACTTTACTTCATAAATTTTGTTACACAGGCAGTCTTTACATGTTAATGAAGGGACCGTAAAATTGACCATGCAAATGTAAACCCTGAAAAGTGATCTCAGTAATCAATGACAAAATTACAATTGTTTTGTGATCTTTAAAATTTTTTTGCTATGACATTAAGTGTATAGGAAAATGAAAAAAAAATGGTGAACCTAATATTTATTTATTTATGAAAAAAATGGTGAAACTAATATTTATTTATAAAGTTCCAGTTCCTTTACACAGTGGCATCTGTTCTGATTAGATAAATATAGATAAATAATATTTATTTATTTGTTTACTTTAATTAATTAATTTATTTTATTAACATATAATGTATTATTAGCCCCAGAGGTACAGGTCTGTGAATCGCCAGGTTTACACAATTCACAGCATTCACCATAGCACATACCCTCCCCAATGTCCATAACCCCACTATCCTCTCCCTACCCGCCCCCCCCAGCAACCCTCAGTTTGTTTTGTGAGATTAAGAGTCTCTTATGGTTTGTCTCCCTCCCGATCCCATCTTGTTTCATTTATTCTTTTCCTACCCCCCAAACTCCCCAT
>NC_081561.1:86230422-86295244 GCF_022355385.1 Mustela nigripes | reverse complement strand
TAAGAGTCTCTTATGGTTTGTCTCCCTCCCGATCCCATCTTGTTTCATTTATTCTTTTCCTACCCCCCAAACTCCCCACATTGCCTCTCCACTTCCTCATATCAGGGAGATTATATGATAATTGTCTTTCTCCGGTTGACTTATTTCGCTAAGCATAATACCCTTTATTTCCATTTAATTTGACAAATAATATTACTTTGCAATAAAAAGTAATAAACTACTCATTTATTTAGTATACTGTAATTTAAAATATTAGAAGCATTAAAGTGTTTATAATGAAACACTTTGAGATTTAAAGTGTTTTCCTCCTTTTTAAAAAACTTAGGAAATGGGTACAGAGTTTCAATTTGGGAAATGAAAAAGTTCTGGAGATGGATGGTGGTGAAGGTTGTACAATAAAGTGAATGTACCTAATGCCACTGAACCATGCATTTATTATTAACCATATTACTATTAACCATACTCTATAACCATGCATTTACTATTAACTATTAATAATAGCGCTTCCTACCTCATATAATTTATGAGGAGGAGTGATCACTGTTTCCACAACTCTGTGAATTGTCATATTCAGAACTTCCTAAGTTTGAATCAGATTCCAACATTTTATCTTTGGCACATATGATATATTCAAGAGTCCTTTAATGTTAAGTTTTTGCCAGTGTCACTTTCTCTGGGACATCTTTATCCTTTTCATTACAAACACTTTCCTCATTTATGTCAGCTTTACTACATTTCCTTGACTATAATACTAGAATCTCTCAAAAAGCAGACATATTAAGAATTCCACATTAGCTATTTCTTCTTTCATTCCATTTATATTTAATTCAAACTGTGCTTCTGATGTGATCACGTTTTGCTTGTTTGTTGTACTTTTATCTCTGTTGGCCAGTTCCTTCTCTAAGTCACCCATTTTTGTAAAATGTCATGTGGTTTATCAGTGGGAGAGAAGAAGGAAACTGCTTACTATATGTGTGTGAACTGAATAATAGAGGAACAGCAACAAATTACCAAAGAATTTTGGAAGAAGTGATGTGATTCGCCACTGATCATGATGACTATTTGTTATTTGCATAGTGATTCATGGGCTGATAAGTTAACAAGGAGGTTTGTAGAATTGCTTACAGTAATATACTGTGGTCTGAAATGTAGTAACTGAAATTTGAACCATCTTGATGGGAAACTTATATTTAGGGTGGTTGAAATCTGTGCATATCAGGACCTGTGCAAAGCAAGGATTGCATATACTGTGTTCTTTGTGATTTCTTTTTGACGCACAAGTTATTCAAAAGTGTATTTAATTTCCAAATATTTTGAGTTCATTTTATATTTCATTTCATTTTATATTGCTTTTTATTTTAATTCCATTTTTTTAAAGATTTTATTTATTTATCAGAGAGTGGGGGAGAGCGAGCACAGGCAGACAGAATGGCAGGCAGAGGCAGAGGGAAAAGCAGGCTCCCTGCTGAGCAAGGAGCCCGATGTAGGACTCGATCCCAGGATGCTGGGATCATGACCTGAGCTGAAGGCAGCTGCTTAACCAACTGAGCTACCCAGGCGTCCCTTTAATTCCATTTTGAGTAGAGGACATAGTCTGTGTAATCAAAGTCCTTTTAAATGTATTGAGATTGTTTTATTGCTTAGCATATGGTCTATATTAGCTAATGTTCCATGTGCACTTGAAAAACGGTGAATTCTGCTGTTAGTGAGTGTAACATTCTATTAGGTCAAGTTGGATTATGGCATTGTTAAGGTTTTTAGAACTTTAGTGGTTTTTTTGTTTTTGTTTTTGTTTTTTACTTTTTCTATCAAGTACTGAGAGAGAAGTATTGAAATCTTCAAGTAGAATTGTGGATTTTAATGTTTCTCTTCTCAGTCCATCAGTTTTTCTTTCAAATATTTTGAAGTTCTGTTATTAAGAGCTTAATGACTGACCCTATTATTATTACGGAATGACCTTCTTCATCCCTGATAATATTTCCTTTCCTGAGTCTATTTGTCTGACATTAATATAGTTATTCTAGTTTTATTGTGATTAGCATTGACATAGTATAATTTTTTCCTTCCTTTTATTTCACTCTATCCTTGTCTTTATATTTAAGGATACTTCCTATAGTAGCTTATAGTGGATCTTGCTTTTCATTTAATCTGGCAATCTCTGCATTTTCATTGGAGTGTATATAAATATAAAATATAAAATCCAAATGCAAACTGGAGATTATATTTAGTGTAATTATTGAAACCCTCATTGAATTTATATTTTCCTTTAATTATGTGAGCATATTGAAAGGATTGTTTTAAAATTCTTATATACTAATTTCATTATCTGTGCTGGCTCTGTTTCTATTGACTGATTTTCCTCCTGGGTATATGTTTTGTTGCTTTAAATTTTATATATCTAATGAATTTCATTGAATGCCACATGTTATGAATATTGTGTTGCTGAGTGTTCAGATCTTGTTGTCTTCCTTCAAAGAATGGTGAATATTAATTAGCAGCCAATTAAGTTACTTGCCAACAACTTGATTTTGGAGCCTGAATTTTGTTAGGAAGTGTCTAAAATAGTTTTGACTCTAGAGGTGATTCAGCATATCTTCCTCCTAAGATATGACCCTTCTGTGGTCCCTATTGAATGCACTGGGTATTCAGTATGGCCTTTTCCTCTTCACTGGACTTTCTCCCAGATCTGTATTAGCTGAGGAAATTATTCAGTTTATAGTAATTCAGACAGTTGTTCTAATATTAATTCAACCTACCACGCAAAGGTTATTATTCAGACAAGAGGTGTTAGTATTCAGGCCTAAGGTCATTCTTGAAGCTCCTCTTTAACTTTTTCCTCTCTGAACTCTGCTGTATAATTGCAGATACCTCAGTCTTCCCAATCTCCTACATCTCTCTCCTCCACTCAGAGAAACCAAAGCTTAAATTCCCCCCTTCCTGTGGTTTAGAAATTGCTTCCACACAAAAATCTGGAACAATCAGAGGGTCACCTTATTTGTTTCCTTGCACTCAATGGCATCTGCCACATAGTGGCATCTGTTCTGTATAGATAAATGTTTTTGTGATTTGTCCCACATAACCAACCACCTGGACCTGCACATTCACAGGAGGCTAAAGAATTTTGTTTTTGAGACTTGTGCCATGTGAATAACCTTGGGAGCCTAATTGTTTAAAATATATTGTCTGGCCACCAGGTCAGAACTGGCCCTCCTGTTCTGGATGCCAAGAGCTACAAATTTTGCCTTATACCACCTCCTGTTCCAGCTGGCTGACCTGCTGGAATGGAATCCAGAAGGGGAAGCAGATATACATAGCCCAAGCTCCTTGGAAATATAGAAATATGGTAACATGGAAATGCAGCTTGCTCCAAACTGCACATAGTCAAACAGATGTTCAATTTCAAACCCTATTATTTGCCCTATAAATACGGCCCTTATGGTAAATCTCACCTGAGGGGAGGACACTCTGCCCAGGCCTGTCAGTCAAGACTCCAGCCTGGCTGTTTCCACAGGGCTTCCCCAGCTGATCAAATTGGATGTTGTAAATACCCGATTTGATGTATCTTTGCCTTGTTCTCATTTATTGCCTACTATTACCTTCATCTATGTCTAGATTCCTTTCCTTTTCTGTTTCTATTAGGTTTCTACAATAATAATAATAATAATAAAGTTTTCTTTCTTTTTTGAAATTAAAAAAACAGCTTTTGTGAATCTTTTGTGCAGAACAGCTTCTTAATTAGATTTTTTCCCTCAGTTAGTATTTCATTTTTTTTTTTTTCAGTAGCCTTTATATTATGAAGATCTAGTCCCACAGAAGAAGAGAACGTAAACAGCTGGAATAAAACATTGCTCACCATTGAGCTCAGATGCTAAACTTGATTAGAAGACAATAGTCTTAGAAATCAGACTTTTAAGACACAGAGTTTTCTGAGAAATCCCACAGTTTTCTTTTTACTTGTCAAGAAATTAAACTTACAGCGTTAACTACAAAGTAGATCACAGATCTGGGGGAAAAGGTGGGATAGGAGGAAGTTTCCTCCTCACAGTAGAAGGAAAGTCCTAATGAGATTGGGTTTGGAGATAATAGGGAGAAGGCCAGAAAGAGAATCCTTCAGCTTCTGCCTCAGGGTGAGAACCTGGGGTGGAAGTGGGGATAGGAAAAAGCGGAAAGTTGTGAGGAAACATGAGAATGTCTAAAACTCTGTTTTCCTTGGGATGATTACCGAGACTGCAGACCTTCCAGGGAAGCAGGTAGTGGGACTGGTATTCTTTTTTTTTTTTTTAAAGATTTTATTTATTTATTTGACAGAGAGAGATCACAAGTAGGCAGAGAGGCAGGCAGAGAGAGAGAGAGAAGGAAGCAGGCTTCCTGCTGAGCAGAGAGCCCGATGCGGGACTCGATCCCAGGATCCTGAGATCATGACCTGAGCCGAAGGCAGCGGCCTAACCCACTGAGCCACCCAGGCGCCCTGGGACTGGTATTCTAACCTGCATGACTGGATGACTGAGATAAGGGCTGAGGCAAGTGGACCTCATAACAGCCTCACTGAGCTCTGCACACTTGGGTGAGGTCAGAGCACAGTACCCACATTTCAGTGCAGAAGAGTGTGAGGTCACTGACAGGGTCAGCTCCTGGAGTCTGATAATGCCCGGTGATCAGACCACAATATCTTCCTAGATCTTGGCACACTGTGTCCAGGTAGGTCACATTGCACAGCAACAGAGACTACCAGTAGAGAGGTCAACATATGGAGAAGATGCAGGTTAGTCAGCAGTGAGTGGGGGACCAGATAGCCATCTTCCCTATTACAGGACAACATATGATCCTTGTCTCTTACCCCAAAAAGTTAGAAAGGAGGAAGTGAAGAGGGATGTGGGGAAGAAGCTCTGAGTAATCAGGTATATACTCTAAGAGGATTATGTTTGAGCTGGACAATGACTGAGATAAAATATGTGAATCTGGATGAAAAACCCTTGCATTCAGCTGAGCACTATAGAAAAGGAAAGAATTCTTCTTCCCCTTCTTAGGTTTGTATCTCATTCTGCAAATTAAACTGGTAAAAGACTTTATTGGAAGAAAAGTGAGCAAATTTTACTTGATGCTAGTATTTTCATGTGGCATAGTAGCCTTCATAGAAGATAAATGAAGGCCCAAAGAAATAATTAGGCATAAGGGCTTACATACCATTTTAACAAAGAACAATGAAGTACAGAGATGTGACAATGCAAAGGAAAAAAGGTTTGAGCCTCTGGAGGTCATAAATTGTGGGAATGTGACCAGGAAGTGTCCGGGGGAAACTAATAGAAGATAAAGGGGTTATTTTAGTAAGATTTATTTGTACAGCCTCATCCTGGCATTATCTCCCCATCTCCAGTCACAAGAATATTCTTCTCTTCCTGGTACAGCAAAGATCCTTTTTTGCCAGAAATTTATACGTGGTTTTTAGCTAGACAGGGGAGGCCAGAGTACACCTTCCTGCATCTGCTCTCCCTAAGTCAACTTCAGCTCAAATAATCAACATGTCAAAGTGAGATATTTTGGCGTGGCATATTCCAATTCACTTCAGATACATTGAGTAGTATGGAACAAAATCTCTGCTCCAAGTAGAGTGTGAGATTTACAGCAACATGTATCAATTTTAGAAGGAATATCAGTTATATTTCTGCATGTATTTATCTTGTAACTGCTCAATTTTTACCTACTAGAAAGTTTAGAAATAAAATAAGCAAAGCATTCTTTATGATGTAGTTCCTCTTACCACCTGTACTTTATTCTCCAGTATCACTAAACTGCTATCTCTCACTATCTTTCACCGATGTCACCACTCTGTGATTCATGTCTGCAAACTCCAGTAGCAAGCAGTTTTTTAAGGCTGGGAACAAATCTCATTCACCCTTGCATTCCCAGAACCTAGCACAATATGTGTCAGGCGGTATGTCTCAATAAACATTATATGGATGTATGAATTAAAAACATCCCAATATTTCTCCCACAGTGAGAAAAAGCAAGAAATTGCTATGTGATGGAAAAGGCCTAAATACCTTTCTCCGGAAGCTTGTCCTAGTACCTGAGATTCTTCTACCAGAGGCTCTGCATTGAGTTACAATGCAAAGTCCTTACTACTCATTATTCCATTGTTAGGCATCAGCACCTTATCACAAATCAATGCAGCTGAGTGAGGGTGGAGAACAGGCTTCTAGAGGAAGGAAATAAAGAGAAAGGAGTTCTATTGGGTACTGTTGGGTAGTCAGTTCCTCTGGAGTAGTCAGGGTGAGACTTCTTAGGAGGCTTAAGCTGCTGGTGAGGAGTAGAGGGCAGGGATGGCTCCATGGATATGTGACCAATACATTTGCACAGTCCCCACACTTAAGAGGCCCCATCTTGGTTTAATGCTTTGCTGTTGCCATCTTGAAATACTTAATAATTTTTGAACAAAGGACACTGCATTTTCATTTTGCACTGGGTCTCCTAAATTTGGGGACCTAGTTGAGAGATGCCAAATGAAAGGAAAGGGCATGGAAAGAGAAGACAAGAAGAGGCACAAAAAGAGTTATTCCACTTTCATGATGTGCTTAAGGTCAAGCTACAAGCCAGCGGGATAGCCAGGAGGACTGAAGCAGCAGAAAAATCAGAGTAGCCACCAACTAGTGTTTCATGTATCTCATATATAAAGGTGGGCTTCTCAACCATCAGAGCCCATGGGACTTTCTCACCTGCTTCATGTATTCCTGTGTTTACAGCTTCCTTTTCTGTGGTGGCATTTCAGTAACACTTCCTGGGTTATGTCAGTGATGGTTCAGGTTTCCTTCCTTTGAAGGACACCTAAGTGGCTGTACTAGCTTGCATTCCCACCAACAGTGTAAGAGGGTTCCCCTTTCTCCACATCCTTGCTTACACTCATTTTTTCCTGTTTTGTTAATTTTTGCCATACTAACTGGTGGTTTTGACTTGTAGTTTGGCTTGTATTTCCCTGATGGCTGGTGATGTTGAGTATTTTTTCATGTGTCTGTTAGCCATTTGTATGTCTTTGGAGAAGTGTCTGTCCATGTCTTCTGCCTATTTTTGACTGGGTTATTTGTTTTTTGAGTGTTGAGTTTGAGAATTTCTTTATAAACCTTGGATATCAGCCCCTTATCTTTATATTTGCAAATATCTTCTCCATTCTGTGGGTTGTCTCTAAGTTTTGTTGACTGTTTCTTTTGTTGTGCATAAGCTTTTACCTTGATGAAGTCCTAAAAGTTCATTTTTGCTTTTGTTTCCCTTGCCTTTGGAGATGTGCCCTGAAAGAAGTTGTTGTGGCCAGTGTCGGAGAAGTTACTGTTTATGTTCTCCTCTAGGATTTTGATGGATTCCTGTCTTAAATTGAGGTCTTTCATCCATTCTGAGTTTATCTTTGCATATGGTGTAAGAAAATAGTCCAGTTTCATTCTTCTGTATGTAGCTGTCCAATTTTCCCAGCACCATTTATTGAAGATTGTCTTTTTTCCATTGGATGCCATTTTCCTGGTTTGTCAAGGATTAGTTGACCATAGAGTTCAGGGTCCATTTCTGGAGTCTGTATTCTGTTCCATTGGTCTATGTGTCTGTTTTTGTGACAATACCATGCTGTCTTGGAGCTCACACCTTTGTAATACAGCTTGAAGTCAGGCAACAGGATGCCGCCAGCTTTGTTCTTCTTTTCCAACCTTTCCTTGGCAATTCAGAGTCTTTTCTGAGTCCATGAAAATTTTAGGATTGTTTGTTCCAGCTCCTTGAAAAATGCCAATGGTATTTTAATAGGGATGACATTGAAATTGTAGATTGCTCTGGGCAAAATAGACATTTTAACAATGTTTATTCTTCTAATCCATGAACATGGAATGCTTTTCCTTCTTTTTTTGTCTTCTTCAATTTCTTTCATAAGTGCTCTGTAGTTTCTAGACTACAGATCCTTTACCTCTTTGGTTAGGTTTATTCCTATGTATCTTACGGTTTTTGGTGCTACTGTTGATGGGAATGTAAGCAGGTACAGCCACTCTGGAAAACAGCATGGATGTTCCTCAAGATGTTAAAAACAGAGCTACTCTATGACCCAGCAATTGCACCACTAGGTATTTACACTAAAGATACAGATGTAGTGAAAAAAGAGGAACATGCACCCCAATGTTCATAGCAGCAATGTCCACAATTGTCAAACTGTGGAAGCAGCCAAGATGTTCTTCAACAGATGGATGGATAAAGAAAATGTGGTGTATATATATACAATGGAAATTATTCAATCATCATCAATCAGAAGGGATTGAATACCTACCATTTGCATCAACATGGTTGGAACTAGAGGAGATTATGCTAAGTGAAATAAGTCAAGCAGAGAAAAATAATTATCATATGGTTTCACTCATATGTGGAACATAAGCAATAGCATGGAGGCCATAGGAGAAAGGAGGGAAAACTGAAAGAGGAGAAATCAGAGAGGCACATGAACCATGAGAGACTATGGACCCTGGGAAACAAACTGAGGATTACAGAGGGAAGGGGGTGTAGGGATGGGGTAACCAGGTGATGAGTATTAAGGAGAGCATGGTTCATGAGAAGCACTAGGTATTATATGCAACTAATGAATAATTGAACACTATGTCAAAAACTAATGATGTACTATGCAGTGACTAAATGAACACGGTAAAAAAAAAAAAAAAAAAAAAAAGGACACCTAAGCATTGGATTTCCTTCGCTAATGTCATTTCAGTGACCTTAGTGATACTCCAGGCAGTAGCCAGACACAAAGATCATCAAGGCTGATCTGTACATGAAGAAACAGTGGCAGGAGAGGTGCTGGAGATCATACAATAAATTAATCATTAAGTTGGACATATTCATCTTTATTTTAAAATAGTCAGTGGTTACAGCCCGCTGTGAAAATAGTCACAATCATTAATATCATATCTGAAAACCTGTAAGATACCCTCCTGGTTGACACACTATGGTCAGGAGTGTCCCCCAATCCCTTTTGCATGATTTGAAACAAAAGATGACAATCTGCTTTATCTAATGCCTTTCCTCAGTGAATTCATCGTTAGCATTGTCATCTTCCTTTCCAGATAAGAGTTCTTCATGTACAACTAGTCAAACATTTATGTCTTTACATGTGTATTTTTTTCCTTCAGTGCAAACTGGACTGAAAACTGATTGAACACTTTGTTCTTCATCTATAACTAGAATTAAGACTGAAAAATGGCAAGCATTGCACAAAGGAAAGTCCCCTCTTTGTCATTTTTATGAACATCTTTATAAACATTTAATATATTTGGCTCTGTGCTAGACTTAAAGCGAATCTGAAGATAATCCTTGTCCTCAGGGAAGTAATATTATACCTAGAACGCATGAGAGAACACATACAAATACCTCCTCACTGCTGAAGGGGGGGCTGTCAAATGCAGATGTAGAATACCCAGGAATGGTGTTACAGAAATCTATTATGCCAAAACACAATACACTAAAGATCAAATAAGCTTTTAATTTGAATTTGAAGGAGCAGGACAGGGACTATGATTTTGCTAATCCTCAGATTAAACAGCAAAGACTTTTTCACAGCGACGTAAGTGAGAATACAACACTGATGGACAAAGGGAACTCCTATTCATTGTTTATGTGCTGTTTTGCCTATGTCTTTGCAAACAGTCTCTTATTTAGTCTGCAATAGACTCTTCACATTGCTGACACTGGATCAATATTTGTTTAATGATAAAGAATATGAATTTAAATCCTGCGCTCCCAAATAGAAATGTCATTTGGGATCTCTTTGTCCTATAGAGGTCATTTAGTAAATGTCACCAGAATAAATGTCTTCTTTTACCAGCCTTCACCAGTTACCATCTCCCCCTACTCACTCCTAGGGTCCCCTATATGGAGATGGAGGAGGAAGCAGTTGCAGAGTTGATCTCCTTATTCTGACTGGAGTTGGTTCTTCATTGTCCCAATAGGTAACCAGAGACATCAATCTTTAGAGGCTATTATATATATATCTCTCCTCTCCCACCTCAATAGTATGGTATTTTAGCTATGGTTTAACAGCACCATAAAGGAAAGCTCACCATTCCTAGAATAGCCTGTTCAGCTTCTGAAATAAACATTTTAAGAAAGTTATTCCATGTGTTGAATTAAATATCTATCTTTTAAAAATTCCTATACGCTAGCTTTCAACTTCTGGAGGCCATTCCATCTCCTTTAAATTTCCAGCCCTTAATGCTGGCCTGACAAAGAACAATGTGGAACAGTGGAAAGCTGGAAAGGGTCGAGGTTATGAACAAGCTGAGAAGTTGGGATACTGTACCAGTCACAGACATGAAGCTAAGAAGAAGAGAAATGCAGATTCCAGGGGAGGCTGATGAGTTTGAGTTTGATAATATTAGTAATCCCATTTATAGATCACAAACTAGAAAAATACAGTAGGCAATCAGGAGTTGAGAAGGAAGTGATAAAAATTAAGAATTAGATGAAATCTTTGATGACAAGTATATCATGATAGAAGAGAAAAATGAGATAATTATAATCCAACACTGTCATGTTAATTAGATTATAAGTAAATTAACAGGATTATTCCATTATATTAGCTATACTAAGATAAAGGATAGTATTATGCTAGTAAATCAATGAGAAAGAGCTGAAATACACAATTTGCATGACAGCGATGTGGAAGTAAAATAAAAATCTAAGTGGGAGAAAGAGTAGGTATTACCAGCAATTGGCCTAAACCTGAGACCTAGCTGCATGATGGACGTTAGCAGGTTATGGGGTGATGAGAGTTAATCCTCTTATTTCCCAGGTGATAATAATCTGCTTGAAGAGGAGTACATGAGCCAGTAAGTTGGGGTTTCTTTGACTCTTGCGCCTTCCTTCTTCTCTGAGATGCCATACTATTTCCCTGGAACAGGAGACAGAACTCCTTGGAAAGGTGTCAGCTCATAGGAATTAAGAAGCTTTTACTAGTTTTCAGTAAGCTCAGCCCAGTGCGTGGGCTGATGTGAACAAGTGGAAGACTAGATGGGTGATGCAATAGTATCACCAACAGGAGGCTTTTAAGATTGTCAAAGAATGAAAATATGGATCAGATGATCATTTCCTGTCACTCAGATAGCCCTTTGGACTAAGTCACAAGATCGTTAGGAGGCATCCTGGGGAGGGGGGAGGAGGGGTTCAAATAAAATCTCAAGGACAGTTCTCCATGATGCTGCAAGCCTGTAGAACATGGCTTTGTGTCTCTTCATGTAAATGAGGTTGGCACTCAAGTTGAGGAGAAGTGTTTTTCTCATTTCCTCCAAGGGCCAGCCCTGGCAAATCACTGGCTTAGAGGCCCCTGCACATAAACACTGCAGGTTCTTAGAATCTTTGGCTCAGTTTGTCATCTTTAGTTCTACAGAGCATTAATGAGGGATAAGTCAGATGGACATGAGAGGCAGATGGTGTAGCATCTCTGGAAGGTGATTTCACAGCATCACAAAATGTGTACATTACTTTCAAAATATGCAAAGAACATATAGCTTCAATTTCTATAACTGATTTGAACTTTTGTTTTAAGAGTCCTCACTCCTTGGTAAAAGATGCCAGGAAAAATTGTGAAAGTTTGTTGGGTTATATCTCCTTTTCATTGACTTAGAGCTATTTTATAATCTTGGGAATTTGTAGAATACCAATAGCAATGCTAATATTTCTTGCAAGTTGTGTCTGGTAGAGATGCAGTTAATAATTGCCCTGTAAAGGTGCTTTGGTGGCTCAATGGGTTAAACCCCTGCCTTCAGCTCAGGTCATGATCTCAGGGTCCTGGGATCCAGTCCCACATGGGGGGGAGGGGGGGGTCTTTGCTCGGCAGGGAGTCTGCTTCCCTTCCTCTCTCTCTGCTTGCCTCTCTGCCTTCTTGTGATCTTTCTCTGTCAAATAAATAAATAAAGTCTTTAAAAAAAAATAATTGCTCTGTAGCTATTGGCCAATTTTTGGTATTCATTTCATTTGGTATTCATATTTGTCTTCCTGATCATCTGCACGTGTGTGTGTGTGTGTGTGTGTGTGTGTGTGTGAATTCTCCTTTGAATCTTATCAGTTTCCTCACAACTTGACCTAATAAAATCTTTAATAAGGGAGAATCATGGTTTTATCCTTCAAAAAGAATCTTTTAACATAAGGAAAAAGATTCTTTTTTTAATGAAAAGAATCTTTAAGCATGAGAATCTTTTGACATTTTAAGATACTTCTATTTCTTCTGGTTTAGGTTATTTCTAGGAGCTACTCAGTCTTTTAAAATTTCATGTTCCACTTATTGTTCCTTCCCGTCTTCCTAGCACAAAAGGGTAACACCTTGATGTGAAGGGGAATGAGGCACATATGACTTGGGATGGTAGAGAAAAGACAGATCTGAGGGTCTTGGTGCCTGTGAGGTTATTTGGCCGTCATCCTGACACCTCTCACAGGAGACCGTAGACCCAGGCATATACTATGTCTTCATCCTTATCAAAGGTCTTGGTGTCTTGCAACATGGCACATAGAAATTTCTAGTTCTAGTGCATGTTTAGGTAGCCCATGAGAGACCCAGAGTGCTGTCATCCATCAGTGCTGTGCTGTGGTTCCTTCTCCATGCTGACAAAACTACATCCCAGAACTAGGATGATCTCAGTCTTTCCTATTCTTATATTTCTGCCATTAAAGTGTTGACTTCTAAGTCTGAACCTTTTGCACCTTCTCTGTCTCTCTCTTCCTTCCTGCCATCCATGAAGACCAAATGGGCAAGCATTTTACTGTCTCTGGCTATCTGATGGACACTTTCCCCACACTGTGCACTCTGAAGAGTCCCTCTCTCTCCTCCTTTTTCCCCTGGACTATCATGGCAGAATAGTTATTATAAGCATGAAATATGAAGAAAAGGAATGAAAAACCCTTTGATGTAATAGCTTCAAAACATCATCACTCTTGTATAGGATATTGGGGTTCTGAAAAGTAGAAATCATCACTGGAAGAGAGAGCCAGAGGAAGAGAGAATTTGTGGAAACCAGAAAAGAGGTGAGAAGTGGCTTGAACAAGGACAGATGAGACACCCACTGGAGCACCACCTGTGAGCTTGAATAATACAATATCTTTATAAATACACTTGCATAACAAGCAACCATCCTGAACCACCATCAAAAAAAGTATTACATTATTTTGGGACTTAATGCTTCTGAAAACCCATATAGGCCCCTAGGGATAACTGCTTTAAAAAAAAAATCTGCTTTCAAACCACATGCTTAATAATAGGTTTAGGAAATTTGCCAAGAATAAACATTGGTTCACTCTTCTGTGTAACTTGGTTTCTACCTTCCCTTCATTTAAAAAAAGAAGACCGCATTTTACATTTCAATGTTTTTCAACTTTTCCTATTGCCCTGAACACCAGAAAATGAAAGAGAATAATTCTAACATTATATGGACTCTCAAAAGGCAAATAATATTCTCAAGAAGTATGAATTTCCATGAACTTTTGACAACTCAAATGAAGAGTGACTTTAAATGCAATGTGTTGAGAAGGCTCTAAGATTTCTGGAGGGTATCTTTCTTTTTTTCTCTCAAATGAGACAGACGTTGTGACTATAGGACAGGCATTTTTGACTCTGGTAGTAGCTATGACAATTCTTTCTTAGACAAATCTGTCCACATGTGCAGATTAAACAGCTCTTTACAGATTTTCAGAGCCCCCCCCCCAAAAAAATGGTCATGAAAATTGAATTATATAATTAAGACAGTAAATGATTCTTCAAGGTAGCATAATAAATATTAACCTAGATAAAATTTCCCATTAATTATGTGACCTTATAAAATAAGCATTTACACACACACACATCCACACACACATACATACTTAGTCATCCTGGAAATAAATGTTTGGCTCCTTCTTCATGTACAACACACATGTTGGACTCATTCTCAGAGGAAGTAAATGGCTAGTGCTTCTAACAGTAGAGAGAGACACAAGAGTACCATTAGTTCCTCAGTAGCATATGCTGTACCAAAAGGCTTGGTCCTTGTCATATAAAATCCATGCAAATTTATCTTCATTGCCTATATCCACATATAATCATGTATATCACAATATGCATACTTCTCCATAAAAAACATCAACTCAGAAATCTTTCTTGTTTTAAACCATGAAATATCTGTCATCATCCTCTAATATTTGTGAGGATCCACTCTCTGAGCCAAACAAGGGGCATATAAAGTCGGAAAGGAGGAAGTATCTGTGATCCAGGACAATGTATTCTAGTTGGACACTGTCTTATTCTCCTGGAATGTGTGTCATTGCATATTGCAGTTCTTTGACCTCAGGTCTCTGCTCCACTGCACTGAATATAAAAATCTCAGCCCAGTCTTGCCTGGCTTGAGCTCTGTCTTCTGGAAGCTATGATGGGATTGCTGGTGTTATGCGGTCATCATAAATCACTTTCTTTTTGAGACACACTGTAAATTCTATTGATGTGTACTCAGTCTTTATAGCTCACTGCTTTGAATGCCAGAGATGGCTGCCTCTAGTTTTCTGTTCCTCAGGCAGTGATTTCTTTAGAATTTGCTAAATTTAAGAAATACTAAATTTGAACTCACATGAGAACACTAAATATCACAGTCCTTATTTTCATAAACACTAAGCTTGTGTCAAAGTCATTTCCCACACTGCATGGATCCCCGCTGATCACAGTGATATCAGTGTTGGTAATGGCAGCAACTATCATGGCTACTGGTGAGCTGTGCTCTAAGCAAAACCTCATGAGACCAGTGGTTACTGTGGTTAAATGCTCCTCCCTAGACAGCTTCATGTTGAATCCACAGGAGGTGTAGAAGGGAACAAGTGAGATAAGTCCTGGATATGGACACAAGCTATCGACCTTTGGGATTTATGCCACTTCAGGTGTAGGCAGTATCTGGCTCCTGGCAATAGTTCAGAACTAGAGTGATTTTAGAAGACTGGTCAACAGTCTTTTTAGTATTTTATTTAACTTTTTAAATATTTATTTATATTTATATAAATTTATTTATCATCATCATAAATTATTATTATGATGATGATAAATAAATTTATTATGTTTATATAAATTTATATTTATATATTTATTTATATTTATTTAACTTTTTAAATATTTTATTTATTTATTTGACAGACAGATATCACAAGTAGGCAGAGAGGCAGGCAGAGAGAGAGGAGGAAGTAGGCTCCCTGCTGGGCAGAGAGCCCGATGTGGGGCTCGATCCCAGGACCCTGGGATCATGACCTGAGCCGAAGGCAAAGGCTTTAACCCACTGAGCCACCCAGGTGCCCCCCAACAACTTTTTCTTAATCCTTCTGGATTCTTTGACCAAGACCTTGCAAATTAGTTTGACAACAAGAGAAAAAGAGAGTTGATGAATACATGCGTGGCACATATATGTGGGAGCATCAGTGATGAGTAACTCAGAGCGGTGGTTAGAACTGGGGCTTCTCTACCATCCTAATGGAGGACAGTAACTTTGTAGATTAGAGACAGGATGAAGGAAAAAAGGCTTAGGCTTTTGAGGATGGCAAACTCTGGTAAGGTCTTTTTTTTTCTTGTGTCTGCATTTTTTCCTGTGTCACCATTTTCTCAGTTGCCTTCAGCTCAAAATAATTCTTCAAAGTAGTAGATTTGGGGGGTGGGTGACTTATGCGGATCACCTACACCACCCAGGAAAATGTGAGCCTGTTAATGATAGCTCCGTATTTGTCCTGCTTTTTACATGAGAAGCAGGAACTTGGAAAATGAATGAAAGGTGTTGCCGTGAAGAATTTTGCTCTCATGTTGGGGAACCCTACAGTCCAGTAGACAGAATGATCCTGACTCGCGTTTACTGAATGTTTGCCATTAACCAGGGCATGGACTCAGGACTTTATACTCATTAGATCATATAATTCTCATAACAACTCCCAGAAGGTGCTACTGTTCTAGTTCTTTTTACGGATGAGACCCTGGAGCTTAAATGAATGACTTGTCCATGGTCCAGAGTTAGGGCTGGGACCAGGGTTGGAACACTGACAAGCCCTTCATTAAAGCCCAGTCAGTTAATGTTCCCAGAGTGGTGCAACCCAGATGTTCCTGCAGCTCCGTTGTGCTCACCAGTCAAAGGGGTGAATAATAGCAAGCCCAGTATGGTCTTGTATGCCAGACCCCAAAACCTGCTTCTTTCTTGTCAGGGCAGTGCTGCCCCTCCCCTGCCCTTCATATGGAGATGTCCTTAAGGACTTGGAACTGACAATCGTTATCAAGCACCCTTCCTGCTGTCAGCTTAGGAAATCGATGATGTGTTTGGTATGGGATGTTCTCCTTTGTTGCCCCTCCCCCCACTGCCCTATACACATAGTCTATACTTGCTCTTTTCCATCTTTTGAAATTTTTTTTTATTTTTTATTAACATATAATGTATTATTAGCCCCAGGGGTACAGATCTGTGAATCGTCAGATTTACACATTTCACAGCACTCACCATAGCACATACCTTCCCCAAAGTCCATGACCCAATCACCTTCTCTATCTGCTCTTTTCCATCTTTCCATCCTTCCACTGATCTCATGACTTAACCCTTTCTGAGTCTTGTGCAGGGCCTGCACAGAGCACTGAAAACACTGCTGGCGACCTAGGAAGAAATGGCAATGGATCATGTGTTGCCCTCCTAGATATCAACAGTGCTCATACACTCAGTAAACAAGATGAGAGACTGAAGGTGATGCTTCCAGGGAGAAGTGTAGCTCCTGGGGCCTGTCTGATCATCGCTGGCCTCAGAGAGAACTTCTCTCTCAGAACAGTCAGGAAGGCTCACTGTAGTGGCCTGAGGCTGGTGTGCCTGTGCAAACTGAAGGGGTCTAATAGGTGTTTGGTGTCCCCAGAGTGACTCTGCTGCAGCAACTCCTCAGGCAGACCTGGAGATGACAGTCTCCCACTCTCTGGTTTCCCCCACTACCAGTGTCCTTTTGCAGAAACAGCAGAGGATCAGGAGTCCAGAAAGGGAAGTCTACTTGTTCACCTCTGCTTCGCTATGGGATTTTAGAAGTCACTTTGTCTCCCTAAGCATTCATTTTGTCAGCTCTGAAATGGAAATTATGACCTACAGCCTGACTTCACTGTAGGGTTATGGAGATCAAAACCGACTGCAAAAATGAAGTCCTTTGTAAACCAAAGCACTCTGCTCGCCTGGGTACCATCTTCCTCCGCACGCTCCGTCTTCCCAGGATGATTTATGCACAGGGGGCCCTTGGACACATCTTGGGACATTGCTGGTAGCCCTGACACTTGGGTCTGGTTGACTTGTCGTGGGGTTTTAAGACCCGCTAGGAGCCTCTGCTTGTAACATTTCTTACAAAGCTTTCTGTCTGAGGCTTCCATTTTTTGGCATCTGTAAAACAAATGTATGATGTGTGCCTTGAGGCCTGTAAGTAAAAAAAAACCACATCCCTCTTATCTCTGTTCTCAGAAGGAGGTCAAGTTACAGGTCCTATGAGAAGGGAACTTCTTGGTTCCTGTTCTTGCTGAGGCTGAGGCTTCAACTGCTAAACCACCCCAGAGGTACACGATGGGGCTAACCAAGGGGTCACCCTGGCAGCCTGTGTGCAAAGCAGGTAACTCCACTGCACTTCAGTGATTTGTGAGCTGAAGAAGCCATTCCTTTGTGGCAGTGAAGGGAGAAGGGGCGGGAAGCCAGAGAGCAGATGAGGAGACGGAGCTGGGAGGGAGTCTTGGTGGTGGCAGAGGCCTGTTTGGGCTGGGGTTCCGAGGACAGTAAGTGGCTGAGAAGGAAGTGGGGCTGGCTGCCTGCATTCTGCTTTGAACCTTTATACTCCTCATTCCCCTCTCTCATGACTTCCTCTCACTGCTTTTTCTGCTTTCGTATGTCATGTTCTCAGCCACTTAAAGATTGTTATTATTTGTTCTCTAGGGAGGGTGAGAGGCAAGCAAACCTTTCTTGCTCCACCTAAAGACTCTGTGTTCTTGCCTGGACAGCTAAGAAGGCTCAGGGGTTACTCATGCCGTGTGTTACCACCTTCAGGTTCTCTGTGGGGAGAGATGGTGGGAAGGGTGCTAACTTGGTCAGAAAATGCAAGCCTTACTGGCTATGTGTTTGAAAGGGGCTCTGTTACCTGCCCCAGGCCCTGGGAACCTGAGATTACACTGTGCTTGGTTCCTTACTTCTCCTTGACCTGGTACAAGGTTCTACACTGGGATGAGGCCTCTTGACCCTGAAGTCAGTCTCAAGATGTAGAAGAAAAAAAAAATCACTCCTATTTCAGTTTTATGAGGGGTTTTAGAAAGTTCTAAGCCAACAACTGATTTTTTGTTGTTGTTGTTATTGTTTTTGTGTTTATTTTTTTTTTCCTACAAAAGGAGATTGAGTTTCAGAGAAAGTACCGTCACATAAGGTTAAGCAGGTTTGTCACTGCTCAATTCTAGGGGATTCCAGTTGCACTGTTGTCATTATAGACTTTTTTGCTTTGTTTTTTCTTTCCCCTGTCGGTAGTACAGTGTCTTGAGGAAAGGATGATTGTCCTTGGTGTGCATGAGGACACTGTGGGGATTAGCAGCTGTGTTGCTCCAGGAAAAAAATTGATTTATTCAGAGAATAATAAGAAGGAAAACATTCCTTACACACTGCCATTCTACTTGCCTGGTTGAAGCCTTTCAAACTATGATTTACTGAGAATTTTCTACATAGGTAGTTATCATCCCTATTTCACACATTGGGAAAATGAGATGCAAAGAGACCAAGCAATTTTCTAAAGGTGGCAGAACAAGTAAATGACAAAACCATAATTTGAACCTAAATAGTCTGGCTCTAGTGCCTACATGCATAATCACCTCAGTTATCAAGACCATATCTTTATTTTAGTAAGGACATTATCAACCCAGAGAAACCTCTGGTGGACTAATTTGAGGAAATATGGATAATCACCTATGATTCCTGCCTTATTCTAAGTTACCCAGAAAACAGAATAGAATAGGCATGTATGGCATGGCTGTATCCCTTACCCTCAACCCCTTACTTTTAGCTCCAGACTTGGTCTTGGTTTGCATGTTTCATAGGTCTGGCCACAGCATCAGAGAATATAGCAGTTTTTCCATTATACTCAGTTTTCTTTTAATGATGGACATAATAGTTACATTTAAACAATTATTTACAATGTACCTTCACATTTATTTATGCCTTTGAACATCATAACAACCTAGGTATGGAAAGCATTATTATACCATTTTATAAACAGGAAACCAAAATTCAGAAAAATTTCCCAAGGGATAGAGGTGGAGATTATTCTCAATCTGGGTGTCCCAGCTCTGAATTCTATGTTCTTTATACTACGTTCTATCAGGATATCTATATTGATGTGTATATGTTACCCAACTCTGTAAGTATTTTAAATTTTCTTTTGATTGAAAACTGTGATTTTGAAAAGCGCTTTGCTGAATACAAGTGAGGATTTCTGTGTGAGTTTTGTCAGGTTTGCTAGGGTAACAAAGATCCAGTCTATGGGGATATATTGAGGACACTGGCTTTGGGGTGACTTGACGTTACTGCCATCGGGACTCTCTAGGAAATGAAATGTCCCACTCTATCTATTCATTGATTTTATGTGCTTATATGATCATTTCCCAAAACTTCAAGACTCATTATTTTATGGACTGGGTAGGACCTTTATGAAATTTCCCCTATTTTCTCTCAAGGCATTTCAGGTTACTCACTAGCCTTTGCATCGACTTTTGTGATTTCATATACAGTGGTCTCAACAGCACAGAAAGAAATTTCCACAGAGGAAGCCCTCAGTAATAGGGCAAACACCTGCAATGCCCAGGCATGCGAGTGACTAAGCCATCAAGGTGTGTTTCAAATCCAGTCTTCAACCAGGAACTTAAAACTCCCTGTAGACTTTCAAATCTGCTAGGTCGGCATCCCCCTCCAGTCTGCTACAGATATGTTCATCAAGGAGCTGGAAGGCACAACACTGGAAAGCACATATGTTCTTAGGAATAAAAAAGCAAATTTTATGACCTTCCCAGTTTAGAAGTGACTTGGTCATTAATTGATCCCCCCCTCTCATCCCTCTCAATTTTATGGAATGCCCTTGTCCGCCTACTTTTGTCTCGCATCTATCCACATATTCCTGAAGAAATAAAAAATGCCATGTAGTCCTTTTATAACTTCATTTCTTCTCTGAGACTTAATTGGGATGCAACTCACTGGTACTCTAATAGAAGGTATCTGAAGAAACTTCCAGAGTATTCAGGAAATGCTGTTTTAGTAACTAAAAAATTATAGTAATGCAGCATTATTTAAGTGTTTTTAGCTTGAAGTGATTTATACTTCATCATAAATATACATTCATCATAAAAAAGCATATTTCTTCTCTGACAAGGATGCCTCTTTGTGACCCACAGTCAATCATTTAAGCTATCTCCCTCCAACTTCCTCCACTACCAAAAGAAAAAAAAAAAAAAGGTGCCAGGCATGTCAATTGATTTTGTGATAAGGAAGGTGACCGAGTTCTTATTTATAATATATCCTGAATATCAAAAGCCATATATATGTACATATATAATATATACACAACAAAATTAGTAACATTTGGTAGCATTTGGTGTAACCTATCAAATTAGTGACCTTGAATTACTATGACTCATCCCCTGTATTATACTCAATAAAGTCATTCTCAAAAATGAAAGTAACATAAAATAAAGCATTGACCCAACATTTTGACCACACAGCAAACTGAAAGAGGACTAAAGGAAAAATGTGGTTTCAGTAGACACAAAATAACCAAAGGGCAATCTTCAGGAAGACATTCTGAGTGCCTCTGAGACTCCACTTTCGCGGACAGCCCCACTTTGCCCAACTTATGCAAGTTCTATGAGGTGAACCAGCTCTCTGCTCAGGCAGGCAGAAAACCCTGAGGAGGTTTGGGTGGGAAATCTTTGGAGGAAAAGAAGCGCCAATGACCAGGAAAGGAATGATTTTAGGAATCGGATATGCTAAGGGGAGGAGCAGATGCCTTGGGGCAAAATGCTTTTTTAAAAATTTTTACTTCTTCAGAACTTACTTGTCATGACGGATGATGATGGATGGTCCCTGAGCTCAGTCATGCTCCTCATGGAACAGGACACATTGTAAAAATGCATCTCAGAAAACATCTTTCTTCAAAAAGCAGCTTTGAACCCTAGAACACATTTAGCATGGTAAGTGAAAATAAACAAAACAAGACGTTCGATAGAAGCCCTGTGACCCACTGTTAAAGGAACCAAAACCCACAAGCACAAGACACGAGTCACTATGAGGCAAACAACAGTTTGTTGGTGAGCTCAGAGGCTATTCTTGGGCAGTTACAGTTGGACCACTGCCCACTGCTGTGACTGACCCAGTGCGCTGAATGCCTGCTCCAGTCATGAATGGGGTAAGCAGGTGGGTGTACACACATGTTTGCTTTTTGCATCAATTCCAACTCCTTCCTCATCTTTTAGGGTAGGAATGAGAAAGAGGCTACGAAGGATTACTGAAACTCTCCCCCCATGCACACGCACACACACACACACATAGAGTAAATTTAGAGAGTCAGCAGGGAAAAAATATTGTAGACTTGTTAAAATCCAAGAGACTTTTGTGTGGAGAAGAATGTTCATTCCCATTTACACTTTGTTGAAAGTTTAATTTATTAATCTTCTGTATTTATTTAAAATTAACTTTTAAAAGCAAGTGGCACTCCTTTAAATATTTACATACTTCTTGTACAAATAATAAAAAATATATAACTCCCTAGGGGCACCTTGGTGGTGCAGTCTGTTAAGTGTCCAACCCTTGGTTTTAGCTCAGGTCCTGATCTCAGGGTCATGAGATCGAGCCCAGCATCAGGCTCCACACTTAGCGTGGAGTCTGCTTGAGATTCTGGCTGTCTCGCCCAGTCTAAAATAAATAGATCTTA
Organism: Mustela nigripes; assembly: GCF_022355385.1. Taxonomy (NCBI): domain Eukaryota; kingdom Metazoa; phylum Chordata; class Mammalia; order Carnivora; family Mustelidae; genus Mustela; species Mustela nigripes. Next base: position 86,273,287 of record NC_081561.1, on the reverse strand, counting down.
AAAAAACATTTAAAAATATAACTCCTTAGGGACGCCTGGGTGGCTCAGTTGGTTAAGCGGCTGCCTTCTGCTCAGGTCATGATCCCAGCTTCCTGGGATCGAGTCCCACATCGGGCTCCTTGCTCGGCAGGGAGCCTGCTTCTCCCTCTGCCTCTAGCCTGCCACTCGGTCTGCCTGTGCTTGCGCTCTGTATCTCTCTCTCTATATATAACAAATAAATAAAAATCTTTAAAAAAATATATATAGCTCCTTAAACTGCTATACATTGATTTTAAACTTAAATGTATCTGAAATCATACATAAAGTATGTCAGATTTCTTTAATAACTCTCTGTAATAGGCTCCATTTTGAACACCCAAGGATTTCAGGTCCTAATTCCTAAAACCTAAATGTTACCTTGTAAGGAAAACGGATCTTTGCTGATTTGATTGAGTGTCTTGATATGGGGAAATTATTATGGATTATCTGACGAGACCTCAATCCAATCACAAGCGTCCTTATGAAAGACAGTGGGAGATCACAGAGACACACAGAAGAGGAGGAACCCATGTGACCACAAAAGCAGAAATTGGAGCAATGTGTTCCTAATGTGGTCCCCCCGTGTCAAGGAATGCTTGCAATCTCTAGAAGGTGGAGGAGGCAGGGGATCGATTTTCTCATAGAGCTCCTGGAGCAACCAAACCTTGATTTTAGACTTCTGCCCTCTTCCAGAGCTATGAGCAAATAAATTTCTTTTGTTTGAAGCTACCAAGCTTGTGGCAGTTTGTCATGCAGACACGGGAAATTAATATGTTATTAAACACATTAAGAAGCAAACAAAACAACATAAAGTGTCACTGTGATTACAAAACCCTTCAAAAATCTTCTCAATTATTCTTGATTAAAAAGTGCAATAGATTTTACTTTGCTTCTTAATTTTTTCTTTTTAGGCTTTCCCTAAGTCTACCTACCTAGGTTTTTTAGCAATTATACTGTCCCAAGTATAAAGATTTTCAGATCAGCTGAATCTTCCTTAACTTGGGTGGGTTATTGGACCTGGTTGTACAGGCCAAGATGATTCAAACCTGAGCCACTATTCAGACTGAGGCTTTTCTGTGATAGTGCTCTCTGGTTTCATCACAGGATTTTACTCACCTTTCCTACTACATTTAGTTTTTTGGTTTTTGCTTTTGCAACTTGAGGCCTTTAAGATCTTATGGCCTATGACTGTAACATAGTGACCTCATCTGTAGAATAATTATATATGTCTTACTGCTAGTTAATTATACCAGTAAGGAAAATATAGCAGAATCATTTTCTTGGATGGTCAATTAGCTCTCTTTTTAATGATCTTAGAATGCCCTTCTTGAGATAGATTCTGAACTGATTTTTATACATGCCTCCTTGCTCTCAACTGTTTCTGCTTAGTGGTTATATAAGACCAGAGGCAGTGAATGGCTCTTCCTGTCACTAATACAACTCCTGGCCTCCCTGGACAATGTGCTCACCCACAGTTGTCTCCTTCTGGTCCTCACTGCACTTCTATGAAGTCACTAAAGGTGTAAGCATGTTCCACCACAAACAAGAGTGAGGGCATTGGGTCTATGACAGGAGGGCTTTCCACCCTCCTCATCCTGGTGTGTTGACTCTGCTTGTGTCCCTTGCTTCATGAATCATAGATGTCACGCTCCAGATGTTGTTCAGGAGGAATTGTAAAGATGGACAACTGCCCTTGTGGCTACCCATCCATCCATGAAGGAAAAGCTTTCCCAGAATGTGCTCCCTCAACAAAACCTTCCACGTTTCCTCTCGAGGGCCGAAAACAAGTCATAGGAACTCCTGGTGTCAGAGGAGACTGGGGGCAGGTGTTTAGAATTTCTAGTCTCTACTAGAGTGAGGCAAACAAGGGGGAAGTGTTGGGAAGGGTGATTGATTAACCAGCCTCTCACCTGCCACACAAATTCTGTGTGCACATTTGCTTTATGCTTCTCTCTATAGATAGACCTCCTTTTTCTGCTTCACCATATATATATATATATATATATATATATATGTGTGTGTGTGTGTGTGTGTGTGTGTGTTTGTGTGTGTGTGTGTGTGTGTGTGTGTGTGGCTAAAAATGTCTACGTTAGCTCTAGAGAACCTCCCAACCCAGGGGCCTCTTTCTCAATTTCTCAATTTCTTCTACAAGATTCACTATCCTCTTGGGCTCTGCCTTGGAAAGTGTTATTGGAAGTCTCTTAAACATGTCTTTACCATTCTCCATGTAAAGCTTGACCATAGGAGAGACCAAATTTCACCATCAGCTATCTTATTTGTATGAAGTATCCTGTCTTATTCTCTCTGAATCTCCTCCACTGGCTGTTCACTGGTAAATCTTCATTTCCTTTTTGGGTAAAAAGGGAGATCAATCGACTGTCATTCCTACTATTCTGTGAAAGTTAGTGCAAATTCCAAATATGGTTCTTGATCACTGAAGTTTAGCTCTTAGAATTCTTTGGAACCCATTGATTTCTCTCAACAAATCTGGTACTTACAAATAAAAAGTCCTTTGGCTTTCAGATGGTTGTGCCTATTCTTCATTAAAGAAACACAGTTGCAATTTTTACAGACATCTTTCTTTTAGGCTGGTTGTTTTCCCTGACAGCAGCTCATATGGAAAGTAGCATTGCTATTTGAAAAGTATGGGAAAGTGTAGGATAAAAGCAACCAAGAGCACACAGGTCAATGCAAAACACTGTTCTCCCATTCACACACTCAGTCACATTACCTTACATGTGTTTCATGTATGCTAACCTCTTCTATCTGCATAAATAAGGAGGTCCCCGATGGCAGCATGGGGATCTTACCAGAACAGAATTGACGAATTTCCCTTAAATCAGTTTATCATTATCAATGCCAGGCCAGCTTGGATATCATTAGATGTGTCAAGAAAAATAAAACTCTGAGGGACCTCTCTCTCTTTCTATTCTTTCTGGAAGAAAGGATTTTAACTATACCATCACAAGATGTGAACCTGTAAAGCAACCTTTTATCTAGAATCAAGGACTATGTGCTATAAGGGTTTTGTTGATTTGAAAACCATGGTTCTGATATTGCAACTGAAACATCATTTGTTTCTATCAGGTTTTGCTGACCACAGAGAACTTATAGTTTTTACTGATCCAATCCTTGTGTATCAATAAAAGTAGTTTAAGGGGTACCTGGGTGGCTCATTTGGTTAAGTGTCTGCCTTAAGTCTGGGTCATGATCCTAGGGTCTTCAGATCGAATCCTGCATCAGGCTCCCTGTTCAGTGGGGAGTTTGCTTCTGTCTTTTCACCCCCACTTGCGTCCGCTCTCTCTCTCTCTCTCTCTCTAGCTTAAATAAATATATAAAGTCTTATAAAAAATATAACTTATCAGCCATTTAAATAAAAGATTTCAAGATCTACTTTCATGAAAACAGCAAGTATCACTTGTTATTAGTATTAATTTTTTTTTCTATTTGGTAAAACCGAATTTGACATTTTACATCATGCAAGTCTCCATTACAGTTTATAGAAATATTCTCTCCCGGGAGTAGTCCTAATCTCCAGACTGTATGTCCAGCTGTCCACTTGGCATCTCCACTTGCATGTCGGACCATCTTGACACCAACCATTCTAATCCTCCTCTTTATCATCATAGTAATAGGACTACCATTCTGCCTGTGGCTCAAGTCTAATAGTTAGGAATCAGTCCTGATCTCTTTAGCTCCCTTATATCCATTCTTTGGGAAGTCCTGTTAGCTCTAACTCCAAAATATATCCTCAATCCAACCACATATCACCCATTCTACTGCTAACAGGCTAGGCCCAGAAGCTACTGTGCCTTAGCAGAACTGTTCCAGCAGTCTCCTAATTGGTCTGCTTAGTTTCATACTCTCTCCACCCATGGATCCTCCCCTTCTTTTTTCATAATCACACAGAATGCTTTTTTAATTAATTTAAAATCTTGTTTAAAAGATTTTATTTATTTGTTTGACATAGAGAGAAAGAGGCAGAGAGACAGGCAGAGAGAGGTGGGGAAGCAGGCTCCCTGCTGAGCAGAGAGCCCAATATGGGGCCCGAGACCACGACCCGAACCAAAGGCAGAGGCTTTAACCCACTGAGCCACCCAGGCGCCCCCAGAATGCTCTTTTTAAAGATTGTATTTAATCATATCACTCCCTCATTTAAATCTCTCTCATAATCTCCCATTGCAATTAAAATAGAATCTAAATTCTGTTGGAGCCCAAGGGCTTCCCTGAGCTGGTCCCACCAATGCCTTGGACCTAATCTTATACCCCTCTTCCCATCACTCACGGCCTTCTCTTTGTCTATGGAAAATGCACAATTTGTTCTAGTTTCATAGTGCTCCCTTTTCTTTGTCATTTCCTTTGGTTAGAATGCTCTGTCCAAAGATCTCGGCCTACTCTAGCTTCCTTTATCATCATCCAAGACTCAGAGACAATGCCACCTCTTCAGAATACCCTTCCTGACTACTTAGCTACAGTGACTAGCCTTTGCTGCAAGGCACTCTCTACACTTTGACTATTTTTAATAGGAAATATCACTACCTGAATCTCTCCTTATCTCTTCTTCCTAACTCCCTCCCTGTCTTCTCTCTTTACTTCTTCTTTTCCTACTTGTTTTTTGGCTATTTGCCCTATCACAGCATAAAGGTCACTAAGATAAAGATTTCTCTGATTTCCCACCATAATCCTAGCCCCTAGAATAGTTCCTGATTCATTGTAGGTGCTCAATTAATAAATGCCACTTATTGAGTGGCTTCTGTATACTGGGCACTGTAGTAGGTTCATTAGATATTTATGCCTATTTCTCAAAACAAGCTTTTGAAGATTTAAGTGTACATAACTTAAAGCACAGAAAGGTTATGTGACATAGCTAATTAATGTTAAACTAAGCTGAATCCAGAAGATTGATTTCAAAATCCATGGGTTTTTAATGTTTGTTTGTTTTTATTCAATATTGCTTCACTCTACTTGATTTTCAGGCTCTGCATTTGTGATCAAGCATCACTGTGTTTGTTTTTCATATTTGATTTTGCCAAAAATTGCCTTTTTACAGTTATTGATATCTAGTGTCATTTTTGCTAAGATTGATATTAAAAAGCTCACTCAGCTTTTAGATTATTTTCCTTCATAGGTATAAGGCAATTTTTAATCAAATATAATGAAGCTGATGTGAATTAGTATCATGGAAATGAGTTTTTTCTGAGACCTTAGTAGATACTGATAGTGGTAATTCATAGTTTTTTCTTCCTTAATCGATTTCTTTGCGGCTGGCTCTTTTACTGTCATTACATCAGCTTGTATGTTTGCTTCCCCCTTACTCCATGTAGCTTTTAATTTTCTATTTCAGTTTACACAGAACATCAATTTATAGACCTCAGATCCTTTTTTAAAATGGGTGTGGGTAGTGAGAGGGGGCGGAAGTATAAACCAAAATAAATGCATGCATTTGGAAAAGTCCTTGCAATTCACTGACGTCATTCTGTACATCTTAAAGCTGAACAATGAGAGTGGGAGAAGCTTGTGATGAGTCAGGAGGACAGCAAGCCCTGGGCTGACTGCATGGAGGGCAAATATTCCTGATTTGGGTTTCACGTCCTGGCTGTATTTTTATACCTTTCATGGTGGAGCAAATCCAGACGCTAGTGGGAATTACCCAAGATCCATGGCAAAAAGTGCAGATGTATGTCCATCGGCCTTCCCCCATCACTCTCTTTGCCTTCAGATACCAACAGACTCCCCAGAATCTTCTCAGTTTACCCATCCCTGTCATAAGCTGGTGGATGATACCTGGGAATCCAGGCTCCCAGCTACTCCCAGGTGCCTGAATTAGTTGTTGTATCTCTTAGGGGTCAAGGGGACCAGAGAATAGAGAAAGAGGAAATATGGAAGACCTAAGACTTACTCATTAGTTTGAAAAAAACCTAGGAGACCACACCATGGGCTCCTGAAATAGCCCCTACTACAACTTCCTTATCTTACAACGGATCCTGTCCCTTTGCCATTCTTCTGTCTTTATGGTCAGCCTCTTGGCACCAGCTCACATTCTCCTTTACCTGTGCTTCCTGAGTACTACCTTTGTCCTTCTACCGTCTACCTCTTACCTTCTCAGGTAGTACCTGAGTACTACCTTCTGTGTAGTACCTTTGTCCTGCCTCATCTCACTCACACATCAACCTGCCCTGACCCTCTAAGGTTCCTGTTGCTCAGGGGCTGAATATCTCTGGCCTTGTCTTCTTCTGTGAGGGCATGAAAAGAGATCAGTCTGCCCATCTGCACTTTTTCACTGAAATCCACCTTCCCTTTTATACATGCCATTCCTATCCTGACCATTTGGCTTTAAAAAGATAAAAATTAGTTCTCTAACATCAACAGTGCTCATGCACCCCCCAGTCAGCAAATGTTAGAGATCTGCTGAGATTTTAGTGTCTGTCGCCAAGAAATTTTATTTCATGCATAATGTATTGTGCAAAAAGAAAGTGGGTGTTCCTGCACCTGCACTTTACAGTTTCGGAGCCTCAAGAAGTTACAGTTTACCTGTACTTGTTGATGCTCAGTCCACACTGAAAGAAAGTCTGCACCATTCAAAATTGCTCCCAACCATAAAATTCTGCTTAAAGATGTTTTTCTTTTTTAATTGAGGTAGTTAGGTCACATAATAATCTTACAAAAATGTTTAATAACTTTTGTTATGATTTATTAAAAGTAAAGTTTAATATGCATTAATCTGCTCATTAATCTCCAAGTTTAGGTGAATAATTACCATCTCTATGCACTAACTTGAAATTTTATAATTTTTTAGTTCCAAAAGGAGAAAAATAAACCAAGTTGTTAGAAAGTTAAGGGTAATGTAAACTTCACCCCAATTAAATTATTTTCAGTATTTCTAGACGTTTTAGGTGACAGACTTTTAAAAAAATAAATGTTACAAAAGTATAGTTTTATATTTCATAAATCTTAACATTCTTATAGTATAATAATATTATCAATATTGGGTGATTGGAAGCAACATATTTGTTATGTAAAACAAGACTGTATTTCTCAGAGTAATTTCTTTATTGAACATAAATATAATTTTTCCCCAACAATTCCAGAGCATATTCTGGCAGGTTAGCCTGCTTTTTGTCATACTCTTATGAGTATTTTCCAAGGACAGTAAATATACCTTGAAAACATGATTTGTGATGACTATTTGCTATTTGATTAAATGCTGTTCCATAATTTTATTGCTGTCTCATGAGATTTTGGTTGGTTCTTATTTTTTCACATTTAAAAATTAGCATTATGGTTTCTCGATTTATTGAGAAAAACTTGTTTTTCCCTGACCTGGAAGGGTAACAATCAAGTTAAGGCTAAGTTTAAATATCTGCTGCTGGATGCTTCAGTCCTTCGGTATTTGTCTTGTGGATGGCATGAGGAGTTTTTGGCTTTAAGTTTCCTGACAGCTTTGGTCTACTGCTTCTTTTCTTCCTGACTGATACTCTGACGACCTGACCACAACTGGGCCAGGATAGATAAGAAACAGGCCCAGTTAGGCTCCAAGTGGCCAAGACCAAGCTGGAGGTGAGGTTCAGCCTGTCTTCTTGGGGCTGAGTATCTCTGGCCTTGTCTTCTTCTGTGAGGGCATGAAAAGAGATCAGTCTGCCCAGAAGCTCTGGACCTTCTTTTCCCATTGGATAGCTGGCTTCCCACTTCTTCCTTAGATCAGTCCTCATCTGATACTATAGTGTGATGGCTTCGTTTCTTTTACTTCTAGTAGCTGCATAGACAAATCTGATATTGTGATTTACAATAAGATGTAGATGTTTGGTCTTTGACCCCATTCCAGGCAAGGAGCTCCTAAAACCCCTGGAATTTTTTAAGTGGTAAGAGAAATAGAGTTGTCTTTTGTTATGTTAATGAGGGGGCTGGTTGTCTGGAGACAACCAAGTAATTAGAAGGGTGGAACACAGTCCTACTGGCCCTGACTTACAGGGAGGGGAAAGGGGCTTGAAATTGAGCTCAGTCACCAATGGCCAATAATTTACTCAACCATGCCTATGTAATGAAGCCTCCATAAAAATTCAGAAGGACATGGCTCAGAGACCTTCAGTGCTGGTGAACACATGGAGATTTGCGGAGAGCGGTACACCTGGAGAGTTCATGGAAGCTCACAACCTTCCCGCATACCTTGCCCTATGCATCTCTTCCATCTGTCTGTTCCTGAGTTACACTGTTTTATAATAAGCCAGTAGTCTAGTAAGTAAAATGTTTCTGAATTCTGTGAACTGCTCTTGCAAAGTAATTGAACTCAAGGATGAGGCTGTTAAAATCTCCAATCAATGGCCATTTGGGCTAAAACACATATGACAAGCTGGCTGGCAGTTGGCATTTGAGTGGGCGAAGGGCAAGATCTTGTAGAACCCAACCTTTAACTTGTGCGATCTGACATCATCTCCCGGTAGACAGTATGAGACTTGAGTGGGATTGTAGGACACCTACTTGGTGTCAGAGAATTATTTGGTGGTAGGGGGAAGAAACCCACACACTTTAATTAGTGGGAATCAGAGTCTTAACAACCTAGACTTGTTTCAATACTACAGTCCATGTTGGGCTTTTACATTCCATCCCCAGAACCAGATCCTGACCTGGTAGCTGGGTCCTGCTTTCTGCCAAGGAGATCCTTAATACCCACAAGCCCTGTCTGCCTCCCAGACCTGGAGGGCTGTTCCTTCACACACTGTAATTGACTCCTGGATGCTAAACTCAATGTTTTTGGTTTTTTCTCCTAATGTCCTTTTTTTGAAAAGCAGAGCTCTCTTCCAATGTCTGCAACTGCATCCTTTCTCTAAGTGCTTGTCCCACGCGGGTGACGAGGATCAGCTTCTCCTGTGAGTCATCACCCCCTTCTGATCCTGGCTCCTCTTTACTCTGTTGGCCTGTGACTCTGCCTCTCTGTGCCTCTTCTGCATCTTTATGTGGAGATAATAGTCCTTACCTCATAGAGTTGTGAGATGTAATAAATTAACGTGTGCAAAGAGCTTAGAATGCTGCCACAGAAGTGTTTAATACATCTTAGCTTTATTATCTTGGAAAATTTCTCCCCAAGCTCTGTTAGCACCAGTGATGAAATTCAGGCTGCTCTTTCCTCGGAGTCCCTACTGCAGGGATGGACATAGGCAGGTGGGAGAAAGGTCTCGGGCTGTGGCTGCTTCTTTGTCTAGGACACTGCAAATGGCCTAACAGTCCTCCTGCCAAATTCAGAGCCAGTGGTCAATTGAGCTTCCCTTTTATCTTATTTGAAGCAACTTAATAAAAAGAAATACTCAGAAATACTTCTGAACTGTACACAATGGGACTGTAATGGGTATTTGCTAAAGGGAAAATTCCGCGTGTACAAAGGGCTTGCTTTGAGCTGTATCTCTTTAGTTGCACGTTCCAAACTCAATGTGAGGTAAGAGGAGGCTGGAAAAACTATGTCAAAATTCAGTATATTATGTAAGTCTCAAGAGGTGGACCACAGAAAAAGGAATGCTGACAAGTTCATAGAAACAGAGTAGAATGGTGGTTGCCAGGGTCTGGGGAGGGAGGAGAAGTGGAGGTAAATGGAGAGATATTGGTCAAAGGGTAACAACTTTTAGTTTTAAGATGATTAAGTTCTGGGGTTAAATAACCTCTGTGGTGACTATAGTTAGCAATACTGTAGTGTAAATACCTAAAAATTTGCTAAGAGAGGGCTTAAATGTTCTCACCACACAGAAAAAAAAAATGTAACACTGTGAGATGAAGGATGTATTAATCTTACTGTGGTCATCAGTCGGCAACATTTATGTGTATTATATCAGAATACTGACTACTTGCTCTTATACATTATATGTCAGTTATATCCCACTAAAGCTGGGGGAGAAAAAGGCATGCTGGGAATCCTTCACAGGTGGGCCAGCAACTTGTGATCAAATTTCCAAATTTATTGGTGGCAAAATCAGTTTACTTCTGCAATGTCAGTTAATGAGCACACTGAACCAAGCCCGGTCGATGATGTTGAGGAGAGCAGGTGAATGTGTTGTAAGAGGTCAGAGTCATAGCTGAAGATGATGCACTGAAAACTAGGATGGCCTCTTTTCTGAGACATGTGAAAATTTGTCTTATGACCCTGGAGGAAGTTATCAGCAGGGCAGTGTACTGTTATCTTCACAGTCACATCTCCATATTGAAAGAGGACAAAAAGAACAAGAAGGGATGGTTTTAATAGAGACACTATGCTGAGTGTCAGCTGGTTCCGTAGTAATCGTTTCTGACTTGTTTCACTTTCTTTCGAGCCTATGAGTCCTTCATATGTGTGCCTAAAATTCTTGTGCTGAATGAGAAAAAAATAATAATAAGGTTGTCACTGGAAGATTCTAAAAATGGACAGGAAAGATCTTTCAAGATCAAGGCATATGAAGCCTGATTAGAAGTCCCACAATGCAGGTGACCAGCGTTGGAAATGACAAGGAAGCGTGTCAAGTGGAAAAAATAACTGGTTAATTCCAATCTTCCCTTTGTGCCAGGTCTGAGGCATCACCAGAAATAGCAGCAGTGGGTCCTGGAAGCTGTGGCTGTCATTCGAATGGGACATAAACACGGGCGGAAGCAGGGATGAGGCGGCCGGTTATGCCTCATCCCTTCCAGCGCCCCCCCTTACGCACACAGGAAGTCACAGCCAGGACTGTCATCTCTTCGGACAAAGGATGATGATGTAAAAAGAGCCCGAAATGTAAAGATGGCAAATACTCACCCTTACGTCATGGAAACTGCCTGCCTGACCCTTAATCATGTTCATTCTTTTGAACCTGAACATCTCATTCTGTAATTTCCTTGGTCGTATATCCCCTTCTATTCCCTGGGAATGAGACACGCTTTCTTTTTCCCCAGCTTGGCCCTGGAAGAGTTATTTTAGAAGGCTCCTAAATCCAGTTTAAACGTGAAAAAAGGGAAGGTCTTTGAAAGAGATATTTTTGTTTGGTGTCCTTTCTTTCCTTTCTTACAAAAATAAAAGGCTTCAAGGTAAGCTAAACAATGGACTTAAATGTTGCTTTGTTCTGATAATATAAAAGTTGGCTCCTCTTGTGTCCTCACTTCCGTGTTGATGTTTGCATATGCAACACATTAAAATTGTTGGTCTTTGTTAGCTATTCTTATGCATAATTTCTTCAACCGCTTTTTTAAAACTTGATTTTCTCTTACATTTGGAACATAATTCACTAACACCAAATAAATTAATAATAAATGGAAGGTTTTGAAGCTTTCTTCGTAAATATCATTAAATTTTTTTAAAATTGCTTTTTCTATATATGCCCCTTTTTAGGATTTTCAGAATTCTTTTACAATAGTTGCCTTTGATAGAGCATTCAAAGCAGTAGCATCTAATATATTTTTAACATCTGAGTTCTTGCAGAGTAATTTTCTGGATTATTTCCTTTTCATTCCTTTGACAACTTAATGCAGGCAGCCCTTGCTTTGTGCATGCTTTGTTAACTGAAACTCATTTGTATCAGAGCCATGCAAAGTGAGAGCTGTTATATGTTTGTTTGCCGTTTTAAGGTCATCAGGATTCAAACCTCACTTTTGGGAGACCAGCATGTCTTGGTATTATGATAGCAGTGTCATTTTTCTCTAAAATTATTGGAAATGAGTTAGATTGCCTTCAACAGGTATATATTTCCTCTGTTAGTACCAGCCTCTGGCTACTTTCCTAGTGCAGGACAAACACAAAGGGCTCTCTGTGCAGTTCAGAGTTCCCATCAAGGGGTTCAGCTAAAATTCCCGTCCTTGGCCAAATTCTTCCCAGTGTTCATGAAAAGAGCATGGAGAGTTTCCTCCGTGACCCACAGTCTTGTGGGTTCCCAGCCACTGACATGGTAGCCAGCTACTGCAGAGGGGCCCAGTGAACCTGTGCCACTGCCTCCAAACACTCCTTACCAGTAACCTGCCACCCATGCCAGCGTGCCCCGCTCTCTTGCCCCTACTTCACTCCCTAGTTTTCATGCCCTTGGCAGTTTATTCAAATGGAAGATAGTATTAGTGTGTACCTCATAGGGTTGTTTCAAGGGTGCAATTAAATGCCTACAATGCACTTTGCATTTTGCTAACACACAGTAAATATTCAGTGAGTGTTAGCAGTTATTACTGCCCTATAGAAGATAATTCTGAGGCTTGAACACATTCTCTAATAAGACATTAACTTTCACTTTTCAAGAGCAATTCGAAACTTCCATTCTAATCTGATCCAGGCCACTGTATTAGTTTTCTGCAGCTGCTGTAACAAATTACCATACATTTGGTGGCTTAAAATAGCACCATTGATTATCTCACAGTACTGGAGATCAGAAGTCCTACAGTCCAGGAGCCACTTAGGGCTGCATTCCTCCAGGAGGCTCAAGGGGAGAATCCATTTCCTTGCCTTGTCCAGCTCCTAGAGGTTGTGGCATTCCTTGGCTCGTGGCCCCTTCTTTCATCTTCAAAGCCAGCAGTACAGCATCTTCACATCTTTTCCCCTCTCTCTCTGTGGACTGTCTCCATGATTGTATCTTCTTCTGTGACCTTGACACTCCTGCTTTTCTCTTCTCAGGAACCTCATCATTACATTGGGCCAACCCTGACAGTCCATGATAATCTCCCCATCTCTCTATCATGAGATCACAGGTGTAGGGAATTAGGATGTAGATATATGGGGGTCTGTTACTCCATCTACCACTGCCACTTTTAAGGCTTCATTTGATTTCTCATCTTTAATAAAAAACACTAGGTGACATTGATGTTTTGAAATCAGCCAATTCAACTCTCAAATCTATTCATTCCTAGGGTTGTTTACATGTTACCATGTATCAGAAATATCCAGACAAAAACTTTGGCAGACATTCTGATTTGGCTGATCCATCACCCATTTCTAACACTTTCTTCTCTTTACTGCCTCTATTCTAAAGCCCTTACTTCTTTGGAATGGCCACGTGGCACAATTTTTTTCCAATGAGATAAAAGTAAAAATCTTACGTGAATTTTGAGAACCTTTGCTTACATCATTAAAAAGGACATACATACATCCTCCCTTTTATTGGATGCAGACCTGGATAACTGGAGCTTCAGCAGCCTTCTTGTAATCATGAGGAAAAGGCTGGGCCAAGGAATCACAAAGACATTGGCTCTACCATTGCTGAATTACTGAAACAACTTCATTAACCTCCCTAGCAACTTCTGTTACGTTACAATGAGTAAACTCATATTTGTTCGAGCCACTGTATTTAGATTCCCTGTTATTCATAGCTGACTAAGTATAATTATAGTTCAAAAAATTACCTAGTCTAACCATAAATGCCTCATCCCTCCGAAGCTATACAGAGGACTGACAAGAGTGGGAATAAACACTAATAATAATATAATGAATAATGAACTTACATGATTATATGACAATTTTTAGACTTATTAATGGAAAACCCCTCTTTTGAGTCAAGTCAATAACTAAACAGAACCAGAAATAAATTGTTGACTAAGAAGATCTTGCCAAATATTTTTCTTTTTAAAAGTATTTCCATTTTTATATTTAATCTTAGCTCCTGCTTGCCTTTAAATGTCTTATTTCTATAATAAAAAACAATTTTCTGCCTCTGTTTACACTAGACTTGGTTTACTTCTTTTCTCACCATTGTTTTTCTTGGGTCATTGAGTTTTGTTTCTTTCAGTTCTGAAATGCCAAGGTTCTGTATCACTGAAGAAGCAAAAACCTTTGTTTTTAAAGGCTAAAATTCTTCTCTCACAGGGGCTTTCCAAAAGAACTGAATGGCGTACTCAGGAGTGCAAATTATAGGGAAACCCCTTAGTTTCTCTCATCTCCCAACAGCAGCCAATTTTCTATGAAGCATTGACTACAGACTCAAAAAAGATATGTGCACATCTTCTGACCTTGGAAGTTCTCTTAAAATGGGCCAGAAGGATGAGTGGTCAGTAGCATGGATGTAGGATCATGTGGAATTCAGGTTGCTTAGTGAGAACCGGAAAAAGCCTAGAAGATAAGAGAGGTGTTCAGTTGTCAGCCCATTTTGGCAGAAGCTTTAATCTTTAGAGAAAAGTCTACAGTTCTATCTAAAACACATTGATTAAATTATGAGAACTGCTCCCAATGTAATTTTCACAATGCCTGAAAACTCATGGAAAATTTTGTAATTTCAGGTATTTCAGCCTCATGTGTAGTAGGAACACTTCATAAATATTCATATATATATATGCATATATATATGTATGGACATACATATCTTTAACATTTTAAACAATTTTAATTTAATTTAAACAATGTTTAAATTTAACAATTTAAACATCTTTAAATTTTAAGATGTTGATTTTTATAAAGCACTATCAATTTAAATTCAGCTTTTGTGTGCATAAGAAAAAAGGCACGTCACATTGAATGGACCAACTAATTCTCATACAGACTAATTTCAGGGAGACTTAAAGTATGCAAAGCAAGAATTTTAGTCTTTGAAGGAAAATGGTTCTTTGGGTTCCTTGGGAGAGATCTAAGTTCAGATTCTTCATTTTGAATGAGAAGAATGTGAGCTATGGTGATGGGGGTGGGGTATCGAGGGGCTGCTAGAGAGAAATGCCAAGAAAATTAGGAGAAAGGAAAGATCAGATCATAACTTGATTGATATTTACAACAAATGTAAAACTTGGTTATCTTCAGAGAACAATAGAATTTCCTGTATAAATTTTACTTATCCTGGCCCATTTGAAGATAAACAGGGCTTGCCCTTGGCAATATTATAAAAAGATGAAAACCTTTTATAGCTCATGGGAAAACACCCAGGAAAATCAGGAATGTGTTTAGGTTCTAAATTACAATTAAGTTATAGTGTGACAGGAGCATGTTGTTTAAGCTTCCTGGTCTACAATATTCTTTTTTGCAAAATTAGCACAATAGACTCTTGATCTCCCACAAAATATCTGAGCCACTAGAAGCACAGGGACATACTTCTTTGGGATTATCCAGTGAGTCGTGGGCTGGAGTGAGATGGGGGAGTTCCCCTCATTGTAGCAGAGTGGTCTTAGGGCTTTGGCTGCTGAAATGCCATCTCTGGGCTGAGTGGGCAGTAGCGCTGGAGTCAGGAGCTGGCACCAGACTCCCATCAGCAATGTTCACGCTCCTTAATGACAGTCCCCCAGGCAAAGGGGCTGATGAGGAGTGAGAGAAAAACTGACCTAAGACCACAAAGACTAGCAGAGGCTGAAAACAGGTGAAAAACTTCACTTTCCAGTGAAAGCTGAGTAGTCCGTTTATCTCTGCCTTCAAGCCTTAACCTCCTGCTTATCCCGTCTTCATGGTCCATTCTGAGATAATAGTAAGCACTGTTAACCTGACTGAGTCTCCCAAGTGACAGAGCAGTGTGTAAGAAGAGTTTTGAGATGACAAAGTGACCAAAAGCTGAGACAATATAACAAATTGAAAGTAGGGGAGGAAAATCTGCATACGCAAAGAGAATGAATTGGAAAATAGTGAAAGAAATTGTGGAGAACAAAGATTTATCAGAAAACCCAGGCTGACCAGTGTCCTGTGCCATGCAATCAACAACGATCCCATGCTCTTTACTTATAAATGAATAGACTTGAGGAGGATCCTTTAGAACCTAACCCAATCAGAAGAACAGGAGCTTTTGTTCTCATTCCAAAATGGCATTTTTAAAATGTAGGTCACAACTCAGCAGGGTGCCATAATATCAATTAGTGGGTCACGAGTAGCAAGTTTTCTCTTACTAGAAGAGGAAATAACAGATTACTCCAGGCAGAGTCAGTTATGTGGAACTTGCGCACATGCATGCTGTGACATAATGTAAAATGTATTTTTTACTATGGAAAGCTGTGAATAAAAATTTCAAAAAAAAAAAAAAAATCCTAGTGTGACATTAGGTGAAGCTTCCAGAAATTTGGAGGCAAATTTTGCATTATGGGTTGAATCGTGTTCCTTAAAAATATATGTAGAAGTCCTAACCCCCAAGACGTGTGCACATGACCTTATTTAATACAGTGTCTTTGCAGACCTAGTATAGGCTGATACAGTAGGGGACAATTGAAACAAAACGGGAATTTCACATTTGATTGTGGGCAATTCATTCTGGAAGAAACACTCAGTGAATGCGTAAAATGGCACTAGCAGAACTGAACTGTGTAAGAAAACCCAAAATACATGCCCATACCTCAGACACCTAGCCCAGCTACATCAGTTCACCACGTATTATGAGCCACACCCATCCATGTCTGTCATTACGACTTAAGCCAACTGATTTCAGAAAACTTTCCTTCCACGACTCCACATGAACTCACAAGCTAGAACCCCTTCACAGGCAAAGTTCACTGTTGGCAAGGTAAAGGACCACATATATTATAATAGTGACGCATGCATTTTCCATTTAATAAGTGTGAAACTGTGCTGCCGTTTTTATCAGGTTCTCTTTTTCTCTTCTTTTTTTACAGGTCACTGATGACGTTTTTGAGTTTTGTGCCCCAATCACATTTTTCATATAAACTCTGTGGTTGTCACTGTGGGGTTTTGCAGGGCACAGTGATGTTTGAGAATACCACCTCGCGTGATAGTAGATCTGAGTGTATGGTATTTAAAACTGTGACTCTGGTTGAGATCACGGAGTGAGTGAGTGCAGATACAGAAGAGGCCAAGGGTTGAGTCCAGGGGCACCTCAACCTTAACAGATAGAGAGGAGTAGTCAGCAAAGGAATCATCCAAACAGACAGGAGGAAACTTAAGAGACATGCTGTTTTAGAAGCCAAGTGTGGACAGCGTTGGAAGGAAGTCTTAATCAATTGCATCAGGTGCCACAGAAAGATCAAGAGGGAGAAGACTGAGGGACAAGTCCCCACTGAATTTAGTAACTGCTGAATTTAGTAATTTGGTGGCATGGTGGGGATAAGCCTACTTGGAAAGAACACATTTTTTTCATGAAATTAATATTATTTGATTTTAATGCAAGTCTTTTTCATGTAAGTTCTGTCATTAACATACACATTTAATCTTGTATTGCATCATAAAGATCAAGTTCTGCTTATAATTTTAAAATATGGTTATGGAGTCCCTCCTACACGTCTGACAGTGGGATAGAGGCATTGTGTTTAAAGGAGCAGATTCCAGAATGGAGACAGACTTCTTTGTAAATTCTGGTTTCACCACTTACTAGTTGCTTGAAGTAAGCCTCACTCCTCAGATTTCCAAAGTAAAGTTAATATTCTATTTTACCCTATCTTAATGTCAGGATTGGGTAAGTAAAGTGCTTAGCATAGCATCTGACACATAGGACGCCTCGTAAAGGTTATTAATATTCTTTACAATGATAGATATAATATTTGGCTTTGAATTTCCAGTGGAGTTTGGGAGATAAGGCATAAAAAGTTAAATAAGCATAAATAGGTATAGCCAAAGTGACAAGGAAAGTGATACTTAAAATGGGACCGAAAGGTGGAAGAGCAGTGAGAAGGGTCCCCTGAGTTTACATGCATCTGCTACTCTGTGATGTTATAGCCACATGTACTTGGTTGGTTCTCATCCCATGCCATGAGGAAGCACTCTCCCCAGTGCATGGGTGAGAAGACTGATGCTCTAGGAGGCTCATATCTTCCTCCAGGTCCCCAGTTGTCAGGTAGCTGGAGATGGAGTGGGTTTTCTCATCTCCCAAATCCAAGCTTGTGGTGACAGAGCAGAGCAGCAGAGAGGTATGGTGCTATCTCTTCACTCTCTGCCCTATGCAAATGCTAATAAGACAGCTAAACCAAACCAAACCAAACCTGTGGCATACAAAGCTTCATTTTCGCCTGATATCTCATCTAAAGAACTACACTGAAAAACAAACTCAAGAGAAGCTAGTTACATATTCTGACCCTGGACCTTTTCTCCTTCAGGTTGGTTTAAACATGTGGCAGAGCAGGGTTCTAGGGAAGGCATGGATGAACAGGTGGGAATGAGTAGTAAGTGCATATCAAGGGGTGGTTACAGGAAACAAACACTTTGGTGTCTATTACCCAACCTGTCAGGTCCACAAGTTCACTCCTCAGTGGACTGTGCACCTGCCATCACGGATCCTGTGCGGTTCTTGTTGTGGTAATTAATGGAGGACAGGCATTTGGGCTTTAGGATGTCTCCATGCTAGCTAAGCCTCTCATTCAAGTTGGTAGGATATAGGCAACTGGTGTCCTGCACAGTATGGTTTGAGAATGGCTTATATCACTCTCCTCCAGCTGGCCAGTAAGGGTTCTTAAAGTGTTTCCTTGAACAGACAGGAGGGCCTAATTGGAAAAGAAATGCTGTGCTGCTGGGCATCATGTTAGCTAATTGTGAAGCCCTAGCAGACACACTCAGTCTTCTCATCTACTCTTGGTGGGTAAAGGCCACGACCTTGAAAGATAAACCTAGGACAGATAAGTTTTAATGGGCTGGAAGAAAATGAAACATGAGGCTTTGTAGAGCTCTGTGGGACTTAGAAAGAGAGCCTTGATGAAGAGGTGTACTAGTTTTCCAAGGCTGTCATAACAAATTACCACGACAGAAATATATTCCTTTAGAGTTCTGGAGGAGGCTAAAAGACTGGGATCAGATGTTGGCAGGGTTGAGTCCTTCTGGGAGTTCTGAGAAAGAATCTGTTCCATGCTTCTCTCCTATCTGTTGGTGGCTGCTGGCAATCTTTTTTTTTTTTTTGTCCTATAGACATTTCTCTTCAATCTCTGCCTCCATATTCCAAAGTTGTTTTTCATGAATCTCTTTCTCTGTGTCTCTTCCTCTCTTCTTACAAGGACATCAGTTATATTGGATTAAAGTCTCATCTTCTCTAGTAGGACCTGATCTTAACCATTAGTTACATCTGCAAAAACCCTATTTCCAAATAAGGTAACTTCTGAGGTTTCAGGAAGGACATAAATTTTGGGAGGACACTCTCCAGCCCTGTACAAGAGGGGAGCATAAAACCATTAGGCATCATTGTTTGTGAGAGAAGAGTGGGGAAAGGAGAGGAAGAGTGTCTGAAGGAAGGCTTGGAAGGATGCAGAATACCGGTCAAGTAGGCAGGATTACAATAGGAAGCACATGTGCCAAATGGGGTAGTTGAGATTTTAAAGAAGGAACCATTTATAATAAGTGGCAGGGTTAAGTAAAAACAAGCAAACAAACAAGAGGGTGGTGACTAACTCTGGAGCCAGCAAGAGCAGGATGCCATTTTCACATGCCCTTTCACCGCCCCTTCCTCCCACCACCACAGAGAGGACTTCCGCTTGAGCTTCTACCAGCTTCTCTGTCACTGACCTGTTCTGTGATGCCTCTTCTGGTCTGTCCTGGGGCTTCTCTGATACAGAGACGTGGGTTGCCTGACATTCAGGCATGCACAATATTTGATGGGCCGGTTAGTGCCAGTGCCCCACCTTTGAAGAAGGGGTAATGAAAGCTGGTTGATGAACACTTTTTGATTTCTTCCCTAGCTGGCTGTTGTGTGATTGTATTCTCTAAGATCCCTCAGAAGATTCTGAGGGATTGAGCACCAGTTGACAACAGCAGTGGCCAATTCAAGAACTCATCCTTGTTTGGGGGTTTATTTCCTTCTCTTTCCCTCCCTCTGCCTCTCACACGTGTTCCCTGAGATAAGTTCCAAAATAAACCACATAGACACAGCCTTCACTTCAGGCTTTCCTTTAGGGAAACCCGGGCTAAGCAGCTATTCTCAGCCAGCAGATTCAAGAGGATTAAGGGATTTCCGGGAGAGAGTGAGAGAGAAAGGGGGTGGAGAGGAAGGGGAGAGGAGGAAATAACATGGGAGGGGGAGAAGGAGGAGGTGGGGAGATAGAGAAAGAGAGCTGAAGATAAAATGAACTTCAACCTTCTGAGGAGGAATGTAGTCACTGCTAACCCTCAGGCTAGTGGACAGGTGCGAGGAAAAATACACAGCCCCAGTACAATCTCCTCCCACCCGCCGTCCTCTGCCAGAGCCTTCTGTGGCTGAACCAATTCCCAGAGGGTGAGGAAGGGTTAACCTTCATGCAGTTCATAGAGACCAGCCTCCCAGGGCACAGACTAGGTGAGAAGGATAGAAAGTAGAACAGGAAGCGAAAAGAATTGCTAGCACAACCACATTTACCCATACAGCAGTTTTCCCTTTTTTTTTTTTTTTAATTTCTTTTCAGCTTAACAGTATTCATTGTTTTTGCACCACACCCAGTGCTCCATGCAATATGTGCCCTCCCTAATACCCACCACCTGGCTCCCCCAACCTCCCAACCCCTGCCCCTTCAAAACCCTCAGATTGTTTTTCAGAGTCCACAGTCTCTCATGGTTCATCTCCCCTCCCAATTTCCCTCAACTCCCTTCTCCTCTCCATCTCCCCATGTCCTCTTTGTTATTTGTTATGCTCTGCAAATAAGTGAAACCATATGATAATTGACTCTCTCTGCTTGACTTATTTCACTCAGCATAATCTCTTCCAGTCCCATCCATGTTGCTACAAAAGTTGGGTATCCATCCTTTCTGATGGAGGCATAATACTCCATAGTGTATATGGACCACATCTTCCTTATCCATTCGTCCGTTGAAGGGCATCTTGGTTCTTTCCACAGTTTGGCGACCATGGCCATTGCCGCTATAAACATTGGGGTACAGATTTTTCTATCCTGCTAGAATAGACTACACTATTGACATGCTTCACAGGGCTATCTTTTCAAAGTGGGAACCTTGTCTAAGTGAGGTTGTTCTTGCAACCACACAGAAATAACTTGCTGGCTACACATTATTAATATTATTTTTTTAATCACCATTGAGTATAACCATCCTAGTAAACTCAGCTATCATCTGGATTAAGCAGTTTAGGATATGAAGACAAATGTGGGCATGCATTTAGAACTTGCCCTAGTTCAAATCCCAGTGCTGCTACTGACAAAAATGATGCCCTTGAGCAAGTTTCCTTCTCCCTCTGATTCTCAGTTTTCTCATCTGCAAATGGGATTAGAATATCAACCCCCACTTCACAAAATTTTTGTGAGGATTCAGTGAGAGAAGATATTGCAAATGGTGGCTATTATTTTTTCTAGTACTGCTCTCTTAATTACTGCCCATTTATTATTGCCTCAAGTTTCTACTTACCTCCATAGAGATGTATGCTATTAACACATTCATATAGAATAGGATTAACCATCTCAGAAATCTAAAAATTTCTCTAGATATTTGAAGATTCCTCTTAAAATTATAGTTGGATGAACTGTAATACTTTCTCTCTCTCTTGTTGCTCTCAACTGTATAAAATATCCTGCAGCTCATCTTAAGTGACAGGTGAAGTAGTTGGTCTTCAACTGCATTCAGACTTCAATGGTCTTTCAATTGGGTTTAAATTAAAATCGACTGTGATGAAGTAATTTATGCTTAGACTCTGGCCATTGCTGCCTGATTGCTGATGGTGATGAATCACGAGGGAAGGGCCTACATTTCTGTGCTGTTGGAGCTTTTCACTTAACCTCTGAGTCTGCCAGGCTTCAGGCACGTTTACTGGCAAATGACCTCTGTTTGGAAGCCTGGCAGGAGGGATTTCTTGCCACAGGGCTCATCCTCTTCTGTATTAAAAAGATATTGTGAGAATCTATGACTTTCATGTTAAGGAGAGAATGTGCTCTGTCTCAGGTGTAATTCATCTTAAAGCTAAAAATGTGTGGTTCTGTGAAATATATTTAGTTATTTTTCTCTTATCCTTTGAGGAAAATCTACCCATTTCTTTTGAAGTAGTGGTGCTATATAAAGGAAGTGTGTCGTTCTTGCCTTATAAACAATTCTCATTTTTTTTCTCTTTCCTAAAATAGGATTTTTTTTTTTTTTAGTGTGAATGAAGAGAGAAGAAAAAGAATTTAATGAAAGAGAAACATGAATACAAATTTATGGTAATACTAGTTTTATTTCTTTTAAAGGAAAATGGTGAAGCTAAAGCAAATTGGATCACAAAGAAAACCAGATGTATTATGAAAATAATCGTGTTTATGTTTTCTTCCTGGATTATGTAGTTTTTAAACCATATATTTAATTTGCTGAATATTTTGTGGTTATTACTCTGTTTATAAAAATGATTGCCAATTTCAAGCCTCATTCAGGAGAGTGAGCCAGAGGGCATTGTGGTAAACATGCTCTAATCCTAGAATAGTGTTTGAACATGAGAGCTGGCACTCCTTGGCAGGACTCAGGTGTTACAAACCAAGGCTTAAGCCACAACAGAATTAGAGAAATATCCTGCATGGAAACTTTTTCCCAGAGTGCATATATTTTCAATTTCCGTCTTCAATGAACAGAGCAATGAACAGAAGCTTGTGAACCACATTTTCAATGGTAGAGATGTGAAGGGGGCTCATGGAAGGCGGTAAATTAAAGGGTGAATTAAATCTTTCCTTTAAAAAAAGAAATCAAAAGAGCCCTATTTGGACTAGGCATTAGGAATACCACAGTCCTTGGTATTCAGTCAATAGGAAATTTTAATCACAGATCCTTGGGACATTGACGAGACTACTCATTGCCCCACACTTTCTTCTGACGGCAAGTATCTACCTGTTCTAGGATTGTTGAAGCCCTCCCTCTTCTTAACATTTGGATGCCACTCTTTAGGGAGAGGTGGATTTAAGGTAGTACTCTCTCAGGGTGCAGGGTGGGCACCTGGCAGTAAGCATCTTGTATTTTGCGTCCAGGGTGCCTCACCGGCTTCATCCTAGTCTTGGCTCTGAGATGTACTCAACATTAGCTGAGGATCTGAGATTTAGGCAATACGGTGATTTGGGTGTCTCCTAGGCACATGCAGAGAAGGGGAGCACTCTGGCTTGGGTGCTGCATCAGCTCCAGTAAAGAAAAGTGCTAGTTGCTATGCTTCAACCTCAACTGTGTTGAGTGAAATTACCCCTTTGGCTGAAATGCACCTAGAATGTCAGAATACACCTGTGACTGATATGTGTCCCAGAGTCAGCCGAGTCTGCCTACTTAAGCAGCTGAGAATGTGTCTTTTCAAACCTATCTAGTTTGACTCTCTCTCAAGTGACTTACGGATGGCTGGGTTGGTGTTCTAGTAGATTCTCTCTGGAGCATTCTCTCCAATTCTGACCTCTCCCTACTCCAGGAACCTTGAGACCCACCTCTCTATTCTGGTTGGTGATGTGGCAATGGCTGTGAATATTCTTCTGGTCAGAATGCCCAGATGTTGGTTCTTGGTCGTGTCTTCTCCACGGTAGGAGGATGAAATGGTTCCTGGAAGAGTTCTAGCACCTAATGTCTTGACTTCTTGGATTTTGTATATTTAGACAAAGCTTTTCCTTATGATTCCCATACATGGCTTCTTCTCTACTCCCCAAAGCACCTGGCCAATATCTTGTTTATTTCTGTCTCTGCTCTGTATCCACAGTGTTGTGTACACATCTTGCCCTTCTCACCAGATTATCGGCTCCACAAGTCCAGGGACAACGTCTCATTTAGCTCTGATTCTCCACAGCAGATAACCCAGCACCTGAGATTTGGGATGTGTTCCAGAAAGAATTCTTAAATGAATCAATGAATAAATAATTGAATTTCTTACTATGGGAGAGAATTCATTGAGATTTTCGCTTCCAATTGGACAGGAAAGGATTCTTCTTGGTTCTCAAGCTTCTCTTTGTTAATCAAAAGACTGTGATAGGAAGGTGTTGTGGTAACTAAGGGATGGCCAGAAGGAGCATGAAAACAGATGCTGGAAAGAAACATGGTCATGAGTCAAGCTGAGGCATTTGTTTAGATAATAAGGGGGTAATGCCAGAGTTAGTAATGAGGTAGACTAGACAGTTTAAAAAGTACAAAATGAAGAAATAATTGTTAGTTGGGATCCTGCTGCTTTAGCGTGTCCATGAAAATGTTAGCAAATTGTATTTATGTTGGATAAGATCCCTAAACTCCATTATTCCAAATATATTGTAAAATTTCTTATGACTCAGTATAGCATATCCCTGTGGTTGAGCCAGGAATGTCATGATGTGATAGAAAGACTCCTGAATGTCATGCTCCTCTACCATCGTCTTGTTGGTTGTTTTTGAATGAGGCACCTAAACTCTGGATTGATTTTTGTTATAGAAAACAAATAGAAGAGGATAAGTGATGCCTACAATATTTCCAATCACTAGAATGTTATAAATTTTATACTTTTAACTGGTTTTGGAAAAGACACACTTGTTCACAGTGCTCTTTATTGGGGAAAAAAAATCCATAAATACTTCTCTTCATGAATATAACTTCAATATTTCAATGTAATTGGGCATATGTTCAATGATTCATTTGAAAATATTAATATTTTAATAAATAAGATATTAATGAAAGCTCAACATGTGTGAACCATTTAATTCTTAACACAGTATCGGCATTTCTCTCAAAAAAACAAAAAGACTTTCTATTGAAACTCCACACCATGATGATATTCTCATTATAGTTTGCTGAATGACATTTTGTTAGGACTGATAGGAGGGGATCACTCCTACAGTCGTGGAGCCATAGAAGCCTCCCTGATGGGAAAAGCGATAAGCGTGTCAACAGGGCATTAGTAGGTAAGTAGGGAAGGGACAGAGGGGAAAGCACCCCTCATGTTTGATTCCTTCCACTATCATTTTCTTCTACCACCACTATCTCTGTGGAGCCAGAGGAAGCATGGAGAAGATGACTTACCTATATATTACACATGAATTGAAGCCCAGCGATTCTCCCTGAGCTTTCTGGCTCCCTATTTCCCCAGCACTCCCAGTTGTGAAATGGGATGACGTTACATTGGACCCAGAAGAAGAAGGAGTTTTGGCACTGAATTAAAAGCCCCTAATGAGGGGCGTCTGGGTGGCTCAGTGGGTTGGGCCGCTGCCTTCGGCTCAGGTCATGATCTCAGAGTCCTGAGATGGAGCCCCGCGTCCGGCTCTCTGCTCAGCGGGGGGCCTGCTTCCTCCTCTCTCTCTG
Source organism: Mustela nigripes (assembly GCF_022355385.1). Classification (NCBI taxonomy): domain Eukaryota; kingdom Metazoa; phylum Chordata; class Mammalia; order Carnivora; family Mustelidae; genus Mustela; species Mustela nigripes. Next base: position 86,248,302 of record NC_081561.1, on the reverse strand, counting down.
CCTGCCTCTCTGCCTACTTGTGATCTCTGTCAAATAAATAAATAAAATCTTTTAAAAAAATAAATAAAAGCTCCTAATGAAAATAAAATTCCTTTTGCTTTACAAAAAATATATAAATTATGTAGACAGAAAAATTATGGTCTGAGGTGAGCATTAAACCCCACTGATGTATATAGCAGGCTACATTCTTTGGTTCACCAAAGTGTGTTTAAAAATTAGATTTTGCAAACTAATAATTTGGTTTAATAAAGAGGAAGATGGTCAGGCTTTTCTTTTCTCTGTTTAAACTAATACAGGTTCTGATAAAGACAAATCAAACTTCCTTCCTCTGTGTTTCTCCTCTTTTACAGATTTGCATCCTTCCAGAACACCATCATCTCAAATTAGGGTAGGATACCCTTGAGAATGCCCTACCCAGAGGAAACCAGCTTTTTTTTTTTTTTTTTTTTAAATGAGGCACAGTATGCTATATACTTTGCATTCATGATCACCATGCAAAAATATTTCTATGGGGTGAGGTTTACTTCATTGGAATCGTAATCTTATATATTTTTTTTTAAAGATTTTTATTTATTTATTTGAGAGAGAGACAGCGAGAGAGAGCATGAGAGGTGAGAAGGTCAGAGGGAGAAGCAGACTCCCCATGGAGCTGGGAGCCTGATACGGGACTCCATCCCGGGACTCCGGGACCGTGACCTGAGCCGAAGGCAGTTGCTTAACCAACTGAGCCACCCAGGCGCCCCGTAATCTTATATTCTTGCCTATCTCTGATTTGCCACAATTGGTCTCCAGGGAGTTGTTCAACTGATACAGGATTTTTATTTCAGAGAGAACCCGTACTATGCATCTATTCTTTGTGGACAAATTCCTTCTGAACTCCCAGAAAGTCCAGAGATGAGTCACCTGGAATATGGTTGCTCTGGTATATGAAACTGATCAAACTGGTGTTATCTGGTGTGTGATCAGAGTGTAGTTTAGAGTATCTAGTAGGTGGCGGATGTAGAAAGAAGGCAATTTGATGAATGACAGCTATTAAAATGAAACAAGGGGGGGACCTGGGTGGCTCAGTGGGTTAAAGCCTCTGCCTTCAGCTCAGGTCATGATCCCAGGGTCCTGGGATCGAGCCCCGCATCAGGCTCTCTGCTCAGCAGGGAGCCTGCTTTCCTCTCTCTCTCTCTGCCTGCCTCTCTGCCTACTTGTGATCTCTGTCTGTCAAATAAATAAATAAAATCTTTTTTAAAAAAATGTTCAAAATGAAACAAGGAAGGAGCAGCACTACACTGTGGTTTAGTCTCCTCTGCCATGTAAGGAGGGATCTTGCATTGGCAGTGACAGGCTGATAGGGTGCCGGAAACGAGGTGCTTTGGAAATGTCAAGGTTGGCCAGAGTCCTCTCTGAATAATAAAATCTTTACTGCACCATCAGCAGAGATTATAGAGACAGAAAGGAGATGAAGTTGAATGAGTGCCCAGGAAAAAAAATGGAATCAATTTCTGTATACACATTCCCTGCTAACACAGATCATCCCAACCATAGAGCAAACCCCTCACTTGAGAAAAAAATCACACACACTCCTCCATCTCCCTGACTTACTTGTATTTTCCACCAACTTCATGACAAGTTTGATTTCTTCATCTTGTAATACAACGTACTTTTCCCCCTTCATTTCTCTTGCAGAGTAAAACGGGAAGAATTCTAAAGAAAAGGAGTACCTTCACGTTTCCTTAAGACACAGTCCTATTGCTGCTTTTTGAAAAAGACAAACATTTTAATTCCATGAAAAAAGAATAAAGTACCAAGTCTGTGCTAGTTTTTGTTTTTATTTTGTCTTCTTTGTGTATGTGTATAAATAATAGTGAGGCAATTTGTGTGGGCTCACAAAGTCAACCGGTTTAGGCAGAAGAAGACTGGTACCACTCTTCCATATTCTGGCCCTGCCCAGCTGAGGAAGGGCATACAGTCCCCAGCTGTGGGCAGGAACGAAGTTGGAAGAGATATAAAGACACCCACACCTTCTTGTCAGTTCCGTTGTTCTCACTAGCTACTCCTTCAGCTCTGGGCTATATTTCAAAACCTTGCTCAAACATAGCCTTCTCAGAAAGCCTTCTTTGGTATATACTCCCTACTGTCCCAACCCCAATGAATCATTTTCCTTGTACTATTTCTAGACTCTGTGTATATTTTAGTATATTGAAACCACTGATCTGCACTGTCTTCGTAGCTCTATCTCCTACTAGAATGTGAACGCTGAGAGAGAATAGGTGGGATCTGGCTTGTAGCCCTCCCCCTAATAGTAAATGGCAAAAGTTGGGACCAAATAAATGTGTTTGACTGACTGGCTGCAGCACTTTGGATGGGGCACACAGTCAGTCCATGATTATCACATCAATATTTTACTTATTTTCTGGCTCAGTAAATTTCCCTTAAAGCCAGTTCCGGTCTATTGTGAAATGTCTTTCTCATGAGCCACTTCCCCTTCCATCCTGTTAACACATATATATACACATAATCCAGGCAGAATGTTTCTCTGTGGATTCTAGGCAATGAGGGGGAAATGAAAATACCATATTGCATTAATTCTAAAACATAGATTTTTTCACCTTTTGAATTGAAATTAGGGAGCTTTTGACAATCGATGGCCTCTTACAGTTATGAATGGCAGTATTTTCTCTTTCTGAATCATAACTAAAATAAGGCATCTTTCAATGACAGTATCTTAGATTTGTTAAGATATGGTACTTAAGATAAAAGTTGTACTGGGGCCACACCAGCCCTATACCAAGTTGTATGATGAATTCTGGATATTTTCCAAATGCTACATTAAAAACAAACCCAAACCAACCTTTTCCAGAAAAAAGGGAGAGCGTCAGCAAGCGTGCTTCGTATGGCAGTCATTGTTACAACTCTGGCATCTGATCAAGTACATAGCATCTGATCGAGTATATGTACTTAATACAGAAAAATAACTGAAAACAATATTTGAATATTTACTCTGTTTTAGTCACTGGATTTTAAATGCTTTTTATATTTAAGCTCATTTAATACTCAGGATATCATTTTGTGTGGGAATATGATCTCCATTTTTCAGATGTACAGAGTGAGGCTAAGGGTAGAAAGGCAATGTGTCTTCCACGTTATAGACAGTAATTGACAGAGCTATGGCTGGATCCCAGGTTGATTTGACTTCGAAGGCCATGTTCTTGTGCTCTCTGCAGAGCTTCCTCCCCAGTGAATATTGATTTTGAATAAGGAAGGGGTAGTTCTACTGGTCTTGATGGCCATTTGCTCGGTCAGGGCTGTCAGTTCTCAATTTTCTTTCTGAATTGTCCACTCTCCTGGGCCTTCTAGACTCCACTGATCATCAAATGACTATCTTAGACTTAACATTTTGATGAATATGGCTTAGCTTGTAATAAACAGTTTATTGGAAAAATATTTCCTTGATTCAGTGATTACAGGCAAAATCCTATCAAAACCCAAAGTCCCCCAAGAGCCATTTGTGATGATGATGGTATTATATTTCGCAAGTGCAATATTGCAAATTCATTTTGTAAGTAGTCAAAACAAACAAACCAACAAAAGCACAATCCCTCTCTCTCTTTTTTTAAAGATTTATTTATTCATTTGAAAGAGAACGAGAGCAAGAGCAAGGGGTGGGGCAGAGGGGGAGGGGGAGAGAGAGAGAGAGAATCTCCAGCAGATACCCTGCTGATGTGGAGCCTGATGTGGGGCTTGATCTCACAACCCTGACATCATGACCTGAGCCAAAATTAAGAGTCAGACTTTTAACCAACTGAGACACCCAGATGCTGACACAATCTCTGTTTTGTAGGACTGTCATGGAGAAAAAATTAAATTCAATGGGTTTTGATTGACCTTCTCTTTGGGGGCTGAGACCTGTTTTTCCAACACCAAGATGCCTAAGCATAATATTAAGAAATTACTGAGGAAATTCACTTCAGGGATGGAAGATTCTGTTAGACCAATCACATTTTCCTCTTTGTAGTCATTGCAGAGATCGGAATGAGAAGTTGTGGGGGAGGTGGGCAGGGGTCACCATGCTGGACAATGGAAGAAGCTCTGGCCCAGGACCAAGCTCTAGCATGCACCCCAGTCACCTGGAGGGCTTGTTCAAACAGATTGCTGGACCCACCTTCCCATACCGTACTCCCCCCCTCCGCCCCTGCCCCGAGTCTCTGACTCATCAGGCCTGTGATAGGCCCTGAGAATTTGCATTTCAAACAAATTCCCAGATGCTGCTGATGCTGCTGGTCTTGGTGCTGCACTCTGAGAACCACTGACCTCACCATTAGAAGTCCTGAGTCTAGATCCTGGTTCCTCACTATCCTAGCTGTGCCTTAGGGAATTTAATGATCCATTTTGACTCCTTATGAGTAACCTGAACTGTAAACTACCTATTCTATCCATTTTATAAGACTTGTATGAAAAGAATATATTTTCAAATTACTTAAAAACCTATTATTGCTGGTATTACTCATATCATTGTGAAAGAAGCTGTAGATTTATATTACCTCATAGAGGAGCTGACAAAACGTTGGGGTTACCCAAAGCCAGAGGGGAAATGTTTGGAGAATTCAAAGTGCATGTTGTACCCTGAAGTGGGAACCAGCACAGAATTAATGGAAGGATACAGGTTCTATGAACCTGCTTACATGTGTTCAAACCCCATTTCCTATCTGGAAAATGGGAATGTGAATACATACCTTGTAGGCTTGCCAAGAGGGCTATTCAAAATAATGCATTTAAAGAAATAGCGCAGTGCCTGGCTCACAGTAGCCACTCAGTAAATATTAGCTAATATTTAGATTTCAGGATGGTAATAGAGCCATTCCATTGAGCCATTCCATTGAAGTAGCCTGTCCCCTGAGCCTCAAAGTTCATACTCTAACTATGGTGCTTTGAATGAGCATTTGGACTCACTAACCTCCAAGGTTACTTCCAAATGAGGTTCTAATGTGAGCACAAAGCAAACGAATCTGGTCAGTTGCCAGCCACCAGGACTGTTTTCCTCAGTCTTCCCTTATAGCTGTCAACTTGACCACTCATGTCTTTGCACTGACCTACCACATAATCGTTAGGTAGACTTTCTGGAATTCCCTAGCAGGTGAAGCACTAACAATAGAAAAACTAAAATTACATGAAGTTTGGTGTGCAGAGCTCTTCATTTGCACTCTGGATAATGTGACAATTCAATCAAGTCTAAACCAGAGAATGCATGACAGTGCGATGAGCTCTTCAGTAACAAATGTCAGATAAGCTTCGGCAATCGGCTCTGGGTGGGTGGAAGTTCCAGGCTTGCAAAACCCTGTAGTTAATAGAAGCAACAACTGCAGCACAATCGCTGACCAAGTCGTGGAACCTGATGGCATGTCATGGGGTTGGAATGCAGCTTGTGGTACCCTTTTGGACAGACTTTCCTTTTATACCTCATGCTGATGAGAAGTTATTCACTTAGGCTGCATGTCCTTTTGCACGTTCCATGGGCCAACGCTCCGCCCATTCTACTGGACATCACAAGTGATACAGATGGGTAGGGCGTCCTCGAACATGTAAGCCTGTTTCAGTGATCAATAGTGGTTGACTCAACAAAAATGGGAGATAATTTGTTTAGCTCCTATCTTTCTCTTTCTCACTGGGTTTAAGTAGTTTGGGTGGGTCTCAGGACAGTGGAGGGGAGGTGTGGGTAAGGCATTTCAGTTTGATTGGAAAGCGTTAGTTGCCTCTTCTGAGATTCCTTGCCAGCAAAAATGAAAAAAATGTAATTCTTTATGTGAATGTCTATTATTTTGTTTTTTCCCTAATTTTAAGTTAGGAGTAGATAATTTTGTTTTCTTATGGAAACATTTCCTATAAGTGAAAGATAATGCACTATCCTTTTTTTCAGACTTTTTTTCCTGACTTATGGTAAACTTCCAACTTTTCTGCCCTCTCCCAGCATCAGGGTCCCAGTTACCTCTAATTCTGAGGGACTTTTCTCTTTCCTCAATGGTCTCACTCAGAGTACTGACTTCCTTTCCATAGGACTTGTTGCCAGCTTTCATGGTGACTTCCAGATTCATAATCCTCTGGTCTCTTCCACTGAGATGAACTCTGTTTTCAGTCTACCTTAGCCACACCCCAGAAGGCAACATCTTACTCTTGGTCACAACTCAAATGTGCTTCACTTCCAGGATAACAAATTCTGATATCCCTCTCCTTTTCTCACTCCATTCCTTCCTCTCTCCCTCTTTTCCTTTCACCTTCATTAAGACCACCAGCCCATAATCCTTACCTATCTTACCTATTCCATCACTTGGATTTGGTTCCATTGCTTCTGCAGCAGCCTGAACTCATTGACTTATCATATCAACTTGGTGCCACCTATGATTCCCTCTGATACCTCTGATCTGTCTCTCCTTCCTATTCTTGTTGCCTCTCTTGAGACCACTTGCAAGTATCTTCTACCTAGTCATCCTTTCTTCCAATCTACTCTGCTCTAACCTTATTAGTTACCCTTTCTAAAATGATCATCCTGATTTTAAAGCTGTATGAAAGCTTGTGTAACTCTTATCCTCCAAAACCTTAGGCTTCTTCTTCCAAGTCTTGCTCATGTTTTTCTCATCTCCTCCTGAAAAATACCCCCTGCTTTTATTTTAGTCCACCTCAAATAACACCTCTGATCAGCCACCTTCACTTTGTCCTTTTTCAACATTGTCTTCCTATGCTAGTGGTAATGGTTTGTATACTCGTTTCATCTTCTTGCAGTGTGATCCAGTGTAAGGCACATGAGTGTTGGATTTAGAAAGAGGTCTGGATGAAGATCCCAGCTGTAGTATTTACCAGTTGTATGATCCTGGGCAAGTCCCTCCATTTTCCCAAGACCAAGCTTCTTCCTCTATAAAAAGGGGATATTACTACCTACTTCATGGGGTTGTTACAAGAATTAAATGAGATGAAATGACCGCCATTCAGTCATTCAGGAAATATTATTTCTTCCTTTATTCCCCACACCTTGTGTCCCTGAGGTAGAAGACTATGCCTTACTCATTTTGTATCCCTTGAGATGTTAACAGTGTCTGGTGATCAATAAGTAGGCCATCAATAAAAATTTCCTGAATTCACATTTCTTACCTTCTGTCCTTTTTCTTGTTGAAGGTTGGAGCTCCAGAGACAATGCATTTTTTATCTGCAGTCCATTTCCTACTTAATTTTGGTAGGTTTAAAGCAGAATATTCTTTGTATGCTGAGCAGACAATTACACCAAATTACCCTGTTATGGATAATTGTATCTTCTCTATTGAGAAAGACTTGTGGCTACGTGCTAGAGTAAGGAGACTTGTATGTATGTGTGTGTGGGAAAAAAAATTCAGTCATAATAATGATATCTGAGAAATTTCACCTTCAGGTTATTGACTCAGCATGATCCAATATGTCTGTGACCAATCATGGCCCTCTTCCACATATGGAGCTGACAGGAAATGAACTGGGAAAATAGATTCACATCCTTATATGTAGAGGATCCCTGTTACAAAAATCAAACAATACTACAGAATTCCTGATGGAATAAGTGCTTCTATGGGGAAAGAGAAGTCTTCCAGCTTGATGTTTATTAAAGGTTTTGTGATGTAGTAGAAAGATCATTGGCTTTGGTGTGGAAAGGTCTTCACTGGATCTCAGCTCTACTACATATTAGCTGTGGATCCTCATGCAAGTTACTTGAACTTCTTTTCCCTGTAAAAGATGATCACATACATGCATCACAGGTTACTGTGAACAGTGAACGGCATACACACAGAAACACCCGGTGGAGTGTATGGCATAGAGAGAGAACAATGAACAGATGTTAGTTAAAACGTCAGAGAGTATGGAACAATTGTTCATTAAAAAAAAAAAAAATGACCTAGTGCACTTTGTAGATATACAACAGTATCCACTGTGCTGTCATTGACTATCTATGTACCTGAGAAATAGTTTATGTGTCAACTTGGCTGGGCTTTGATGCCAAGATGCCAGGCCAAACACCAGTCTAGATATTGTTGTGAAGGTAAGGTATACATGTATTTTTAAAGATTTTATTTATTTGACAGAGAAAGGCACAGTAAGAGTGGAAACGAGCGAGAAGTGGGAGAGGGAGAAACGGGATCTGCACTGACAAGGAGCCAGAAGTCACACTCTATCCCAGGATGCAGGGATCATGAGCCAAAGGCAGACGCTTAACGACTGAGCCAACCAGGTGCCCCGTGAAGGTATATTTTAACACTTACATCAGTAGACTTTGAGGAAAGCAGATTGACTCTCTGTGATATGGGTAGGCTTTATCCAATCAGTTGAGATCTTACTAGAAAAAGACTGAGGTCCCCTGAGGAAGGGGGAATTCTACCACTAGACTGCCTTCAGGCTACAGCTACAACTTCAGAACTTCCTTGGTCTCCAGCCCGCCACCCCACTCTGCAGATTTTGGACTTAGCAGAAGTGCAAGTCAGTTTCTGAAAATAAATCTCTCTCTTCAGGCATTTATACCTCCTATCAGTTCTATTTCCCTGGAGAACATTGGCTAATACAGCCTGCCTTGCTCGATGGGTGGTAATTAAACATCAGAAACTCTATCCGACTCATCTTTACATCCTCAACACCTAGCACAATGCCAGATACATAGATAATATTCATGCTTACTGAACTGAAAAAGAATGCATTCATACACTATCTTGTAAGAAAAGTGCTTGTACATACTGTTACATTAATCATTTGCGCTACTTAGTTATTCATGCATCAAACATTTTTCTTATTACCATGCTTGACACTGATGATGCAGAAAGAAAAGATAGAATACCACTTCTCTAGCTGTTATTTCGTGATGGGATGCGTTGGAATGGATAGGGCTGGTGCATAAATGGAGGGTAAAACTGGATGCTTGAGATTGGAATGGATAGGGCTGGTGTATAAATGGAGGGTAAAACTGGATGCTTGAGATTCAATATCTCCAGGTGACAGAGAGACTGACATAAGGCAGGGACAACTAGGAGAAAGAGGAAGGGATGATTTCTAGTGTGGTTTAGAAGGTGGAAATAGTATAGTGAGAAACAGGAGAGCAAGGTGTCTCCTATGACTTCCTGGTTTCCGGCAGGGTGTCTGGGAAGATGTAGCAGAGCACAACTTCTCATCATTTTATCTGATCCTAACGTTCTTCAGCATCCTAAAATACAACCCCTCATTTTAGGGATGCAGACATTGAGGCTGAGAGAGAACAGATCAGTTACTCCCAAACCTCATAAATCAGAAACTGGCAGAGCTAGTCTTGGTATCGCAAACCATGCTGTTTTGCTACAGTGCCCTCTCCAGCTCTCACTATGCAGCCTGGCAAACTCCTTGGGCAATGAGAAGTGAGGAGGGGGCCCCAGAGAGTCCCTGTGACTTCTTTGCAGTGTAATTTCATTCTCTTGAACAGTCAGCCTGTTATGCTTTCTGGATATACAGCTGTACATCATAAATGACCCAGGAGTCAAACACTTCCTTTCCAAGAAACTAGAGAGTGAGGCAGATTTACTGTGCTTTCAGTTGCCTGTCCCAGACGGGAAAAGGAGGAACATCTATTTGTAGTTGGAAAGGGAGAATGTTAATTGGTAAAAATGAAAGTACGTTTTCTCCAAAACTGTGAGGTAATCCTATTTTTTCTTCAGAAGTACCCTAGTCCTGCATGGAATCAGTGTTCCCTTTCAAGAAAATGACTGCGCTTGACTTGTTGCTCTTTACAACCTTCCCACCCACCCCCTTCCTGCTCCCTCTGCTACTACGGTTGTTGACCCCGACATCATGAATCAAGAAGCTCAAGCAGTCTGAGCCCTCTTCGTAACCTGGCAAGTGTCCAGCAGCTGGTAAGGAGAAAGCTGTTTTCTCTTTCTTGCTCTCAGATGGACCTGGAAGCTGGAGCCAGGAACACAAAGCCACCTCTGGTCTCCCACATCATTTTCCAAATCGCTCTCTTGACTCTCTTCATATGGCTCCTAAGTTGGGGTGACCCACAAATGGCTAGCCTGTCTTTGTGGGCACCTATTCACATGGCTGGACCTCTGCCTGGGTCTCAGTTTTTGAATTTTTATTTATTTTATTTATATTTATTTATTTATTTTGACAGTGTTGCTGCCCCTAGACCAGCTGGGCTCATGTTTAATTCATCTCAGGGCTAATTATAGCCTGGCTAGGGGAGGGGCATGATAAAGTTGGCTTCCTACCCCAGGCCTTCCTGCTGCCAAGGTAAATAAGGAATGGTGGTAGGGGTGGCTGCGGGGAGAGAAGGGTTTGTGTCCCCTCCCTGCCCCCCACTACGGGCAGCTGTGCCGGCCCTTCAGCCCCCACTCTCCCAGGGAGCATCCTCAGAGGACACACTGAAGACAGAAACACAGGTGCAAGGCCAGTGGAAAAGAGGTGGTGATTCCAGCTCAGGCCAACCATGTGCAAGCATCAGGACACTCTTTCCCTCCCCTCTCCCTCATTTACAAGGTCAGGATAATAATGCCCAAGATGATGCTGGTTATTCCACTCTCTTCCAGGTGGGTGCACCAAGTCATGTCTGAGATCTCACAGCAGAAAGGGCCAGTGCCTCTGAGTCTTTGCTCCTGCTCTTCCCTCTGTGTGGATCCTGCCAGCTTCTTTCTGTCACCGCAGTTTTTGAATTCTTCTCTAAGCCCTCTAAGGACACATTTTTCTAGCACCTCTCCCCACTCCCTGCCTTGCAGGACTGGTCTCATGTCAACCCCTTGGCACAGTGGCATAGTGGTTCCTAGGTAGTTCAAGTGGAATTTAGAATTCTGCAAGACACCAGTGCTCAACAAATGTTGGTTCTTTCCACTCCTGCTTGCACTCTGAGGCTTGCCCATCCTGGTGGCTTATTTCGTCCACCATTTAGGACATCTTTGGGTTGAGGCAGGCTTCACCATCATAGGATGAGCTGTGTATGAGGGGCAGAATCTGAGGCCAGTTAGGCTCTGACCCAATACCTGACTCATTCCAGTGGGACATAGTTCTAAGACCAGGCCTCGGGCCCCCACCTCCACCCCCACCGAGTTCAGCTGTGATTTGACAATCATGAGTTCCTGAACCTCAAGGGATGGCAATCAGATCCTTGCCAGATGGCTAGGCAGCTGGATGCTATTTTTATATAAAATCGTTACAGAGCCTGTAACCATTAGAACTACCATTTTCATGGAGGCCAGCTCAATCTTGTTAATTGAGGAAATTTGGAGCACCTCCAATCATTCATCCAGTTGGTGAAATCAGTGCTGTCCAAGCAGACCACATCATTTAGAATCCAAATTCATAATTCAGTCCACTGGTGGCTTCCTGAGAATTACCGTCCTGAGAACTGGGGGAGGGCACCAGAAATATCACCTCTCACCCCTTCACCTTCAGATTGTGATTTGTGAACTAATATGCCTGACCAGAAAAATTCTGAAGAGGCTAAAACTGTCTCTTAGCCCACATTCTTTTGCAATTGGAAATCACTGGTAAAATTAGACTTTCATATCCAACTGCTTAATTCCTTGGTTAGACTTCACGTTTTCAATTATTCATTTCACCCTGGGTTTCCAGTTTGGGCAATCAAGAGTTGCCGCCCTGCCCATGAGACTCCTGCTGTCCCTGGTAGAAGGTCACGGTGATGGCTAACAGCCTAGGCTGAGCCCCACTCCATTAGCTTTCAGAGCTTTCCTTGCCCTTCGGTGTTTGCCGTCTGCTGGGCTATGTTCCAGAAGGTCAGAGCCTGGGGCTGCCCTATCTATTGCTCTGTCACCAGTACTGACTCAGTTCCTGGCACACAGAAAATACAGAATAAATATTTATTGAGTGAATGCCTCCAGACCTATCAATGGCTGCGTAATGGCATTCTTTGTCTTGTCCACGTGAAATGCTTCTCAAAGGTCAGGAATGAGAAGAGGAGAACAGAATTGAAGCAGATTAAATCAAGGCACGACATCCCCACTGCCGTCCACATACATCTGCAGCTGGGGTTCTGATCAGATACCAGGTGCTCGGCAGAGCTTCTTTCCCACCACTCTTAAAAGAAAACTGGAGGGATGCCTGGGAGGGGGGGCACTCAGTCAGTTAAGCATCCAACTTCAGCTGAGGTCATGATCCCAGGGTCCTGAGGTCGATGCCCAAGTCCAGCCCCATGTTGAATTCTGCACTCAGTGAGGAATCTGCTTCTCTCTCTACCCTTCCACTCTGAGCTCTAGCTCTTACAAATAAATAAATAACAATCTTAAAGAAACAAAAGAAAAAGAAAAAGGAAAGGAAACTGGAGAACCTTGTGTAACAAGGTAGACTGGTTTAAAAAAAAAACAAAAACAGTTGGGAGAGCGGCGTTCAGAAGGAAAAGTCTAAACCTCCCATTCCCTGTAGAAATAAATGGTAATGGTAAAAATTATAAGGCTAAATTGTATCAAGTACTTTCTGTGCTCAGGCACTGTACTGTACATTTATTATTTTATTAATCTTTACAACAAGCCCATGAGGCAGATACTATTATCATGCCCATTTGTGGAGGAAAAACAGGAACTTAAAGAATTTAAATAACTTTCTGAAGCTGGTAGAAAGGGAAGCTGGAATTCACCCCAGGTCTGTCTCAGCTTAGTGACCAGCTGCGTAATTGTGTTCTTTGTCCTTCAACTGGTTTGAATATTTAAGAATAAGCTCCAAAGCTCACTGCATATCTCATGAGTTGTTTAACTCATAGCACTTGGCTCAAGGTCATTCGTGCCATGTAGAGATAGTCAATATCTGTTGATGGAAAAATAGACATAGTCAAAAGGCACTGAGATAGGGTTATTTCACCTGAAAATAGAGCATGCATGAAAGGAAATTTCAAAGGCAACCAAGGGAAGGCAGAAGGGCAAGTGGTCTTGCAGCCTACAAGACAGAATGTTTTGGAATTCATAGTCTCAAGTCAAAAAAGTATTTTAATTTAATTTATTTTTTTAAATTAAATTAATTTTTTTTTCCAGTGTTCCAAAATTCATTGTTTGTACACCACACCCAGTGCTCCTTTCAAAAGAGTATTTTAAAGTGACTACACTGGAGATGCCTGGGTGGCTCAACTGGTAAAGCATCTGCCTTCTGCTGGGGTCATGGTCCCAGGGTCCTGGGATTGAGCCCCATGTGGGGCTCTCTGCTCAGTGGAGCTCTCTGCCCCTCCCCCTTGCTTGTGTGCTCTCTCTCTCTCTCCCTCTCTCTCTCAAATAAAAAAAAAAAATCTTAAAAAAAGAAACACTTTTTTTTTTTCTACATCATAAGAAATGAGAACTCCTAGAAAACAGCTAAAAGGATCCAGGTTTTTGCTCTGACTTGATCTTTTCCCAGTGATTCTACTAAAGAAGGTGGGTGAAACCTCACGATGGTGCACGGGTTGGTGGTCTCCACTAGTAAATGTGTGACAACCACCGCAGGCTTGTGCGGTGTCTGCATAGCAATTTTAGGCTCCATCTCTGTGTCTCTTCTTAGAAAACCAGCTCCTACTGGGCAGAGCTTCAAGACCACACCCAGAGACATTGTCACACGGCTCATCTCCTCCTCCAGAACTGTTGTGCAGCATACCTAGATCCTTCTCAGAACACTACCTCACCTTCTTTTGTGACATTTAAAGAAAATTGAAGAAAGCAAAATGTCAGATGAGAAAACAAGCATTTTGAGAACAGAATGATTACACTCCTTCCAATGTAGACTACAGTCAGATGCTACCTAGAGCTGTGTGATCAGTTTATATTTACTATATATTTCTTGCTTAAATGCATACACTGATGAATATCCATCAAGTATTTCTGTAGAGAATACTATGTGCACCATGTTGTGGTAATAGAATCATCCCCACTGATTAGAACAAAGAACTTGGGTTGGATAATGAAGGATCTGGTGATCAATTTTCAAAAATGATCGAATGGGTTTCAAGGGAAGGCTGTGCCAGTTTAAAAAAAAAAATCAATGTTGATGAATTCTTCATAAAAGTTGTTTTAGGTAGCATTTGGCTAAGGGAAGATGAACTGATCGTCCCCCAAGTTCACCTGAATAACCTCATAGCACCTCAGAATGATTAGATCCCAAGTCACTGTATTTATCCAAAGAAACCTCATGTCTTCATTTTCCTGTTAACGGTAGCTCCATTCTCTAATCTTTCCATTCCCTAACCCTCCAACTGTCAGCACAGCTATCAAAGACAGTCTTTGCTTGAATTCATTTGGTAACCAAGACATATTGATTTTTTTTAAAATATATATATAATGATCGCTTTCTTGTCCCTTCTTTCTATTCCTATAGCTCACTGTTCTAGGTCAGGTTATTGTATTGTCAGCTTTTAATATTTTATTTGGAGTCCAACTTGTCTCCTTACTTAAATTTTCCTTCCCATCAGTTGTTATGGACTGAACTGCGTTCCCTTAAAATTCATATGTTGAGGCCCTAACCCCTCCCCTGTATATGGAAATGGGGAATTTAGGGAGGTAATTCAGGCTAAATGAGATCATAAAGGTGAGACCCTAATCCAGTAAGAAGAGGAAAAATAAATCTCTTTTCCTCTCTGCTAAAACACAGAGAAGGACAGAAGAGGACACACCAAGAAGGTGACCATGTACCAGAAGGAAAGAGAGGTCTTACTAGGAAACAAATTTTCCAGCACCCTGATCTTGGATTTCCAGCCTCCAGAATGGTGACAAAATAAGTTTAAGTTGTTTAAGCCACCTAGTCAGGGGCACTTTGTTATGACAGTCTAAGCAGTCTAATATAACAGGCCACTCACTGCAGTGTCATCAAAATTATACACATAAAACAACAATCTGATCTCATGCTTTAAAAAACTTTAAGGTCCCCCTACAGATTTAGAAGTCCAAACTCTTGTATGGAACCCGAGTCCATCCTGTGTGTCACTCCCATTGCAACCAGCCCAGGCTGCAGGCCTTTACCTTGTTTTCAGCAAACACTTGTGATCTTGCTGTTCTTGGCATTTTCCGAAGTTACAGTGAAGCCCGATGCCTTGGGGGAATGGTCAGTATGTGCTATATCTAGAAGATGAATTACGTGTTAGGGGATGACAGGATGTGAAGAAGAGGAGCCACGTTGTAGGCACAGTTACTTCCTGCCTTTCTTCCTTGTCACCAGTCCGCACTGAGTTTGGGAGAGGGCATGGGTCCAGGCCCAGAATGAATAGTAATGTGTAAGCTAGGAGTTAGTAAACTTGTTTCATAAAGGGCCAGGTGAAGGTAAACATTTTAGGCTTTACGAGCCATGTGATCTTTGTGACAGCTCTGCCTTTCTGGCATGACAGCCGTCATAGGTCACCCATCAACAGACGAGATTAGCTGTGCTCCAATCAAACTTTATTTACAAAAGCAATCAGTGGGCTAGATTTGGCCTGTGGGCCATATTTGCCAGCCCTTTCCTGATGTGCCAGTCCCAGACCACGAACGTTGTTGATTTGAGTCAAATCTGAAACTACTTCCAGATCTTTTGTTATATGAAGGAGGGGAAATTACAATTTATAATGTCTTGCTATTCACATTATAGGCCTTAGACCAACAGAATTGGCACCATATGAGAGTTGGTTAGAGATGCAGAATCTTGGGCCCCGCCCTAGACCTCCTAAATCAGAATGTGCATTTTAATAAGAGACTGGAAGATAACCTATAGCTTGAGAGGCACTTGTTGAAACCACTGTTGATCCAACATTCTATTCCTTGCAGCTGAAAGCATCCTTTACTTAAAGCAATAGGCAGGGACCACAACATGAACAAACTTATATACTTTGCTAAGGACTTTTGTTTTGTCCTGAAGGAAATTAAGGTGAGTGAGATGGTAAGTTTTTTGCATTTGTCTTATTTCCTTTATGAAATAATAAACTCCTAAAAATCCAAGTGTATACCATAGACAGCCTCCTGTTACAAGGCCAGCCAGGAAGACCCTCCACTACCGACACACTAGCAGATGGAATTCAGAGGCAGCTTCTTCTGGAAGACCTGTTCTCCTGCCGATAACCTACTACTCCAGGGCTTAGGAGGATTCTCTACTTCAGATATATCCTTGGAGCTTAAAAGTGGCTGCTGGCTAGAACTCCAGTGTTACAGTCTGGAACCTGAGTCTGGAAAGCTTTCATTGTACTTATCTTCAGCATGGCCACCACCAAGCTCGGTTCATTGACTTTCTGAATATGTACTCATCTCTCCTATAAGACCATAGGCTACTTCGGTAGCAGCAATCAAATTTTAGGATTTTTGCATTCCTTCCACAAATGAACAATTAGAGTCAAAGGATCTAAATATTATCAACTCCTTTGCAAGAGAAGTCTTTAAGGCTCTAACACAATCCAGGAATGCTTTCATAAAGAATTAAGCACAAACATTTGCTTTTAGGGCTGCCCCATTTATCAAGTCACCACATCCTCCTGTGGTTTGTTTATGAAGAACTAAAACCCAAACACACACCACCTCTAGCCCAGTTACGTAGAGAGTGTCTGTGTTTGTGCTCACATTTCGGTAGCATGTCATAGTAAGCCCTTTATAAACAATATCTCATTTAGGCCATAGACGACACTAAGAAGGCGTAAATTTGTACCCTCATGTTATTGACGAAGAAACTGAGGTAAGAGAACGGATGTACCTAGCTTAAGATCACATGGCTAGAAATGTGGTGGTGGTTGGATGGGGATTAGAATCCAAACCCAGAGTCTGGTTCTTGAGTCAGTACTCTGAACCGCTAAGCTATGTTCCTATGAACAGAGCTCTGGCACATCAAAGGCCAACCTCTTATTGCCCTATTTTCTTTCCACCTGCAGGCATCTTCAGTGAGGCTTTTCATGTGACAAATAACTTATACTAGGCCCAGGTACACTGAAAATAAAGTGTGAGAGTCACTCAATCTATGGTCAAGTTGAGTGAGTGACAATTTCTATATTTAATGCCATTCCCCAGTGGGAGCTAATGAGTTCATCTATGATTATTAAGACTGGGGAAATACCTCCTAAATTGTGTATGCCATTCGATTTTGTCATTGTTCCTAGGGATTTTTTTTTCTCTCTCTCCTGAAATCCTTTTTGGCCTTTCCCCCCACTCTTTCTCTTGTCTCTTTTTTCTTTCTTGTCTTTTTGTTCCTCTTCTGCCATCACCTGGTTGCTAAGACTGGGAACCCAGAACTACCCTCCTCTAAATGCAATAAATAAGGGTGATACAGTCAGGAAGGGATCCAACTCTTGGTTTCACCTTGGCTTGTGATCTCAGGCTCATGGGATCGAGCCCTGCATCAAGCCTCCACATCAAGCCCCAAGCTCAGCTCAGAGTCTGCTTGAGAGTGTCTCTTTCTCTGACCCTCCTGCTCATGCTCTCTCTCTGTCTTTCTCCCTCTCTCTAAAATTTATAAATAAATCTTTAAAATAAAATAAAATAAAATAAATTCAATAGATGCTATAAAATAAAATTCTAATAAATAAAATAAAAGTGAAGGTTACACCTTCAAAACAGATCTCAAAGCCAATTCCCTTTTTCTTCACCACTCTACCCCCAGCCCAGCATTTCTCTCTGTGAATGTCAACCATTGGAGACAGACACCTGGCGATGCCTCCCAGACGACTGGAGTGGCTTTTCAATTCAACTCCTGTTGCCACTCTTGCCCAGCCACCCATTCTTTATACAAAAGTCAAAGTGGCCTATACTACTCCATTGTTTAAATCCTCCCAAGGCCTCCACTTGGCCTCAGAATACCTTCCAAACTCAAATGGGATCTGGCTTTTCCCCAGCCTTCCCAAGAACTCTCACTGAATGCTAGCCGGACCAACCTTCTGATGACTCCTCCAATGGGCCAAGTTCTTCTTATCTCACAGATTCCTCCTCAGCTTTCAGCCCTGCCAAGAAA